>NC_039366.1:170956599-171064391 GCF_003573695.1 Papaver somniferum
CAGTTTGGCCAGTTGTTGGCAAGTTTTGTTTCTTTGAGGATGATACAACAATTAACCACATTGATGCACCAACTATAACTAGTACAAGTTTATGATGAAGCAAACTTAAAAATCTGCAGGTTTTAAACTTACACATGGATCACATGTGTCTAGCTTAAGTACAAGTTCAATCATAGTTTTGTTGAGGTGAACTTCATCAGGAATTTTCTAGTCGTTCTTAGCCAAATGGATGTGAACTAAATGGTGTTGTGTGATTTTGTATGTTCAATTTCACACTATTTTGTACACTTGTTGCCTGGTTACAATGACCAACATCGAAAAAAACAGAAAACACCAAATCAAACATTTAACTGTAAGGCAAAGCCTCAAATATTAGCTAGTCAACTATGGTTGAGTAGTTCATGCGAACATAATCAAATTTAAAGTGCAAAATCTAGTAATGCTAACACAAAATTTCCGTTACAATCATAAAAACTAAAAAATAAATCTAGAGCAATTATTCCAAGCTGGGCATGGTCGTTTTTACAGACAGAATTGAGCATCAGCCGGCGCGGGCAGTAATTATTCCTTTTTTATCCAAAGTCGAGTGTGAGTATAACCCAAACTCAAATTCTTCATATACCAAGTTTGTTGCATGTCTTTAAGTCCGAAAATCACTTTTAACCCTTTGAGTTCATAATAATAATAACTATTCTTCTTCCTTTTTGATTTTTTGGCTTGTACTATTACCCAAATTCTTTACAACCTCGTACTCCATTTCCTTCTCATCATTCCCTTAGAAATAATCTCCTTACACTCTTCGTATACATCCCGTCAGATCATGGCTTTGCCAGCAGTCTTGGTTCGCTGAAGAAAAATATTTGGTTTGAAGTTTTCAGAAGAGATTAGGTACGAATTTTTACGGTTTGTTTCTGATATAGGTGGGAACTGGGAAGATAGAGAGAAATTTTTTTAATGGAAACCTAAAAACCCGAGCACAGTCTTTATATTTTGTGTATTTTCGATGAATTTTAAATAAAAAAATAAATAAAAAGTAAAAACAATTTTAGAAAACCAGATAGAGGAAAATAAACCAATCAGGTGGGCAGAAATGTGCACCCAGTTTTGAGGGGGTGCACAAATTTGGACTCCGGAAAATCCATGATTATTAATCCGTAAGAGATATTAAGAATTACCAAATCTGAATGTCCGAAGAACAAGCTCAAGGTGCTGAAGACTCTTGTGCTTGAGGGAGGGTGATTGAGACACTGTTGTTATTGCTTTTCTCTTACAGTTATTTTATTTCATTTATTTATACTTTTTTGACTAGGATAATTGTAATTGACATAGTACATGTGTCTCTGTCTTATTGTTCATGTGTCTCTGTCTAGTGAGTGTGTGACAGCTGGCAATAATTTCTTGAGTTACTGTTTTCTTTCATATTGTATACACCATAAAATACATTGACACGTGGATGGTGATTAGAAGCTGAAGTAAGATAATGTTAAAACAACGCAACACGCTACATCAATTCTAAGAGGGCTTAGAAACTAAGCTAATGTCACTTTTGTAAATAACTAGTATCCCTTTTCCCTATAAAGAGGGGAAGATAAGGAAGAGAAGGGGACAGATTTTGGGGGGTCAGAAATGAAGGGAGTAAGAGATCCACTACCTCTGAAGAGAGGAGTAATAGCTGGGCTGTCTCTCACTACCTTCGTTATACCTTCGTACTACCTTCGTTATACCTTCGTTACTGAAACTTTCACTAAGCTTCATCATCATTAATGGAGTTCATCAACCTTGTAACAAATCAAAAGCATAATAAACTTTCTTTTACCTTCCCGTGGATGTAGACATTCCGTTGTCGAACCACGTTAATTATCTTTGTGTAAATGTCTCTTTTATTTACTTACTTTTCATCATTGATTGTCATTTTAATTTATATCTTGTTGTTTCATCATTTTTGATCAATTGGTTGTGATACTAGAAAAATGGTATTCACAATTTGACGCTAGAAACAGTGAATGGGTAAAGAATTTATTCTACCTTCTCCAAATCTATTATCTTTTCAAGCTTTTTTCCAATTTCTCAAATTGGTTTTTAATTTTTACATTTCTTAACTGAAATTTCTTTCGGTTTGTTGTTTAACATGAAAAGTTTGATGGGTACCACCCAAAATCTAATAATACTGCGTGAAAACCCAGATCTGAAAATGTTGTGTAGGTTCAGAAGCTTTCATTTTCTTCTTCAACTTATGATAGTCTTTTATATCTTGTATACAAAAATTCAGTGAATATTATTTCTTATTTTTGTTTTCTGGATAACGTTGAGATCTATCTCAGCCAGTTCCGTTGGGTGACAAACCAACACCGTTTGGCTATCTGAGATCTTTATTGCTTTCATGTTTGGACGAGCAAAGTTTTTCTTTAATTTTTTAACTTGTAACCTGTGTTCAAGTCCTTCATTTCACCAACCACTTTGTTTTCCAAAGCATCCTTGATGTGTAGGGACTAATTAGTAATTACCGTAAACATGTTTTGTCGATCTAAAAAGATCACTTTGGGTGTCAACGATGCAATCCCGATCCAGTTAACATTGTTGAAAAGAATCTAGGGTACATGAAGTACAGAGAAATCGATCACCCCAAACTATGGGTTTACAGCCAATGGTTGGGTGGGTCAGTAAAGAATACACAGGCTACCCGATCTTGTATACCGTTGGGGCGGTCTTAGTACGAAGATGCAAAGAGCCCGATGATCCAGTGTAAGAGTACAATGATACCAGCAACATAAAGCACAGTCCATCCGATGACGATAGATCCAGATTCCAACTCTCTATTTCAAAGACAAAGCACCGGTTCTCCACTCCGAAGACATATGCACCTTCGTGACATATGCACCCGACATGCAGCTACGCTGGAATATGAACCAAGTTTCTGTTCATATTTTGGCAGGTCTATGGCCAACAACAAGGAACGACGAAGGTCCAATCTCTCATTCCGATGATTATCTCCAAGAAACGACGGTGCAAGCTTTCAACGATGTTGTGAAGACTCCTCGTAACCACAACAGTAGGTGGTCAAGACGATGACAAACTACATGTATGTAGCTCAGTTCCTCCAGTAGACGATGGTGGCGGGATTGAAGTCCAATGACGATGATAAAGGCGACCCGGAGTATAGTCCACCCACTGCCCAGCTCAGTTCCGCAGATGCGGCTCCAGCCCTAGCTCGTGGAAAATATCTCGATGGAATGCCAAGGTTTAGCTTGTGGTAGCAGCTCAAGCTTATTTCTTATACTAAGAGTACTTCTCTGAGGATCAATGCTTCTTATTTCTTGTACTTCAGTTCTTCTTACGGGAAGTGTACAAGTCTTTTCGGATTTATAGTAGATAAGTGTGCTTCTTACGGGAAGTGTACTCCTTACTTCCAGTTATTTCTTATACGGATGGACTTGCTCGATACTTCTCATTTCTCATACTTCATGCCTTCTTATCGAAGAAACGATTCTGAATTTTTCATCTATTTCTATCTCTGGGTGACCGTTATTGTTACTTCGTATATTTTTTTTAAGCACTTCTTATACTTCTTATGTGTTTCTTTGATTCACATACTTCTACACTCATAAAGTGCTATCAATTGGCAAGTTCTGCTAGAACATATCTTTGATACTTATTCAAGTATTAATGAAACAATCTCACTAGAACAGCGAGTAGGATGATCAACCAAGGCTTACGAAGTACAGTGAGCCAACATGGTACAAAACTCCACGTAGACCCGATCATAGCTCCACTCCGAGGATGCAAAGATCTACCACGATGGAGCAAACTTCAACAACAACGATAATTCAAAGCCCAAGGATGAGGATCCAAAAGTCTTGCTGGTGACTATTTGCCAAAGTGGGGAGACGATGAGCTAAAAGTCCGATGCCATGACATAAGGCCAAACAATGGTGCAATCTTATGACGATAATGTGAGATCTGAAGACAATGAACCAGAGTCCGAAGATGACGACGAAAGTGACTCCAAATACAACGAAGGTGGTTCAACGTACCAAGACGATGATGATGTAGGCTTCCACCATTCAGGTTCCAACAACAAAGGCTCTTCAAAATAATCAAAATAAAGAAGCAACGTTGCAGTCCAGCGAAGTTGATGCAACCCGATGATAGGGGCATACTTCATGAAGAAACGAAGATATGAGGTCTGATGCCAAAGAACAAAGTGAACCCGCGTACAAAGTGACCTGTTGTCTAAAGTTCGGCTACGATGATATAGTTCTGCTACGATGTTGCAGCTCAGCTTCAAGATGGACTAAAAGACTAAAATACCAGTGGAGGCAACTAAAAGAGCCTAGTCCAAGCTCAGTTAAGAGCTATTGTCGGAATACAACTAAAAGCCACGGTTTAACCCAAGTCTGATGTCCACGATGGCATGAAGATGCCAAGTCTGATGTTGTTGGGAATATATGTTTTAAAAACATTATTGATTTTCAAAAATGAGTGTCTCATTTAAATGGTTTAAATGTGATAATTATTCTCTCTCTTAAAGAATAAACATTTTGTGTTAATGTCAAAACCGTTTTTTGTTGAACGAATTAATGATGTTAATTAACACCTTAACAATGTTTTTCATTTAAGATTATATTTATTTCTTTGACTATTATAAATCAGATATTTGATGAAAAGACATTTTTAGTGAGAGAGTTTCTCTTTTATGTCTCTTGGGTTTTTTCAAAGAAAATGAACTTTTGTGAGAAAGAAAAACAAGAGTGTAGTTGCAGGAAATCCTACACTACACCCCTCATATGATTTCATTGTTGATCAACTCATTTTTAGGTTTTTACACTCTTAATTTTATTGATAAATTTTTGAATGTTCTTACAAGAAAGATAAAGGAATCAAGAATGAACTTTGCTCTGGACTTTCTCTCTCCTATTTACTTGTCTCTTACTCAAAAAAGACCTCTTTCTCCTTTACAACTCGAATGACTATTTATAAGGAAATACATAGTGGATGACAGCTAATCTGTCCTTTATTTTCGGATATGGTTTGCGACATTCTCGCAACCTTACAAATATTATCTCCGCAAGCTCTCTAATCTTCGCAAGACTATCACATCTTTCTCATGATCCTTGCTGACGTTGTTTCTGAAACTGTTCTGCGATGCTATTGTGCAATACCATTGATAATTTCGCTGAGACATAATTGTTGCGAGAATCTGATCCTACATCTTGCCTCTTCTCATATCTTCTTTGCAAAGTAGAGAATGATGTGAGACATTTCGCAACTGCTTATCTTTTCAAATCCTCACATTTATCACACGTACTCTCTCTCTTCCATTTATTTCTTGACACGTCTTCTGTAACCGCTAATTTTCAACCGCTCACATCTCTTCGTCTTAATGGTGTTTATTTCTTCGAGAAGTAAATTTTCTTTATATACTCTTCTCCCTCCCTCTTTCCACTTTTCTTTTTACTTTCTCTTTTATTTTTATTCTCTCATCTCTGCAACTCTGTCATTCTTCTGTAAATTCTACTGCTGTAATTTTTTCTTCCTTCAATTCTTTTACTTTCCATACATTCCCATACTCTGTATTTAAACATGGCTCCAAGTGGTCATAGATATGAGAAGAATCTACAAGATGTCCAAAAAGATCTTGCTAATAAAGGTCTTTCACTCTCCCCCATTCCTGGTGTGAATGCTAAATCAATTCTTTCTGTCAAGCTTTTCTCCAATCAAAATTGTGATGATCAATCAATCATAATTTCGCTATGTCAACTTCTCGCAGGTCTCCCTATTCCTCTTTATAACCCAGACATTCCTTTATTTTATGAAATTCTCGCTCATCCGAAATTTTCGCGAGCCATTTTCCAATTAAGTGGGGACTGCATCCGTCTGATGCTAGAGTTCGCTAATCGTGGTGCTGGTAGAGGATATCTTTACTCCACAGAACTTAGAGACCCAAAATTCGCAGACCTAGAGATAGTTGCTGAGAAATATACAGTGGCGAATTTCTTTGAAAACTACGAACTTATCTCCATGAAGAAGGAGAATACTCGCTGGGGCATTCGATTAAGAAGAAAAGATAACATTGATGAAGCCAAAATTCTTATGCAAGATATTGACTGGCATTCTGGTAAAAATACAACTCCTCGCCAGTCCAAAGATGACAAATGGTGTGTCTTTCCTTTAATGTTAAAGGGTCCCTACATTGCTGGATCAAACATTCTTCCTGCGAATCTCGCTGCATATCAACCTTGGGTCTTCTCTTGGCCCGAGAAAGAGAAAGAGGTATGTTTCTCTCCTTTAACTCATTTTATATTTCTTTATTGATTTTTACTATTCTGTTCGCTAACTCTTGCGACATTTCGCAGATCCAAAAACTAAAGGATAGTTATAACAGGACTAGGAAATCTAGTACTCTATTAGCTCTTCGCTCATACACAGATGAGGTAAGAAACTTTCTCTTATGAATTTAAATAATACTGTTACTTCCATGCTTCCATTTCTTATTTCTATCTGTGTGTGAAGGTTATTGCTGAAGTAGAAGAATCTGTTGATGCTGCGAAGATTGGTGATAAGGGTAAAGGTATTCTTCGCAGGGAAAAATCAAGTGGTCCTCCTCCAAAGAAAAGAAAAGTTCGTTCTCCTTCTCCTTCAAATGCTCTTCCTAACGAAATTTCTGAAAATGATAAGGGTGATGAGGATAACGATGATCTTGCTGCACCTGAAGATTCTCCACCTGAATCTTCTATGGCTAAGCTTTATGGCCTCTTTTCTGATTCTCTACAAGGGATGGGAGATAGCCAATTTGCAAATACCTGCAAAGCTCTCGCTACTCTTTGTGATGTCCCTTTGCTGGATGACGATAATTCTCTTCGCGGAGTTTCTAGATCCGTGACTCCCGACTTTTTTCATTCTCTCAATAGTCTGGTATACTTTTATCTTTTTACTTTTTCATTGCTATAACTCAAAATCTCTTTCTATATTAATATTTTTTATTTCTTTTCGCAGGCTGGAAAAGCTTCTTTTGTTGTTGCCTCAGATCTGGAGAGAAGACGCGAAAATCTTTGAAAAGAAAAACCTTCAATTTCGCAAAAAGAATGAAGAATTGGAAGCTGAAGTTAAAAGTCTTCGCGAGAAAAATAGACAATTAGAAATTGATTCTTCCTCGTATAAGAATAAAATTTCTAGTCTTCAACAAGATAATAATCAGCCTTATGGTATGTTACTTTTCTCTTTTCTCTTTATTCATTGATCCTGTTGTTTTATCTTATTTAAATAATCCTTTTTGCAGACATTTATGGTCTTTCTGATGAAGCCACCCTTCTTCGCTCATTTCCTAATGCCTTGGATAATGATACCCTTCTTGAACGTCTTAACAATTCCTTAAATAGCTTTTCAAATGATATAATTTCATCTCTTTCTCTAGATGAACTTAGATCGAAATTTCGCCTCTTAGAAATTGATTATCGATCCAGTTTAGGCTTAGCCAACAGATTTAAGCGTCTTATTATTGATTCCAAAGAGAAAACCAATGAATTAAGAACCAAAATTAGCGGTCTCATAGATGATAAAGATCGTATCTCTGATCAAGGTACCAAGGCTTTAGCGAAATTCCAAGAGGCTCTTCTTGAAGTTCAACTTGAGCGAGATGAAGCTAACCGCAAGGATATTGAACTCTGCGAAAGGGAAAATCAAATTTGTTCTCGTCTTCGCATAAGTAGTGAGGATGAATTTGTCTGGGCTGCGGAAATTTTAGATGATGCTAGAAAAGATTTAGGCGTAAATGTTAGTCTCCAAGTTGAACATACAACCTTGATTAGAGACATGATTTCTGACAGAGAAGGTTGCTAATTGCTCTTCTTTACTAATCTTTTGCTTCTTATGGATTTTCATCAAGTTAATAATTGGTTGTCTTTTGTTCGCAGATTCTGAAAATAAATATCGTGAAAAGATTAAAGAACTTGAAGCTGAAAAGGAGGAACTCGTAAAGAATCTTTCTTCTCGCAACGACAAGTATTATAGATTGAAGAATCAAATCAAAATCACCATTGAGAATTTTAAGAATGACGCTATGCATTTTCGCAATCAAACCATCCAGATGGTTTGTGATGACCATAATATCCCACATTCTGATTACCCTTGTCTTTTAGAAGAAATCCCACAGAATACTCCCAGTTTGATTATCTCTGATACTGAAGCTGACGATGAAGAATCTGATAGTGATAGAAGTTCTGATGGTGATGAGGATTCTGACGCAGGTGAAGAAGGAAATAATTCTGATGAAGATAATGAAGGATTAACAAAGAAATAATCTTTATTTCTTCTTTGATTCTTTGTGACACTTGTACATTTATTTCTTCTTTCTGTATACTTGTGTTTCTTTCATTTTGACCTGCGTAAATTAAAACAATTCTTCTTTGCAATACAGTTATTCAATATAATCATTAATTCTTGAATTTTTTAGTAAATTTCTCATATGGAGACAAATAACATTTTCTAATTTCATACATTCCCATACTTGCCTCTGTTATTTGAATCCAAATGAGAGATATCATAAACTTTTTGTTATTGTATAATTTCGCAACCTTTTGCGAAGTGAATTTTGTTTCTTTTCAAAATCTCATTCCTGTGTGGTCTTATTTTGCATTCCTAATTAAAGGTCTTATTATGCCACCTCTAGTCATTGCGACAAAATCGCAGGACGTCCTAGCACTTTCATGCAATAAACCATTGATCTTGCCTTAACTTTTTCTTATGTATTATGGCCTCTTCAGGAATATTGCGACAATATGACAGGCCTAGATATTCTTGCGAAAATAAAGCCCCATGACATTGCCGTCTTGCGATGAAATCGCAGGACGTTTTCGCACTTTCATGCGAAAACCCATTGATCTCATCTTATCTTTTTCTTTTGTATTATTGCCTCTTCAGGATTGTTGCACAAATATGAAAAGCCTTAATTATCCTTGCGAATAATAAGCCTCATGACATTTGCGTCTTAAGACACTTATCATCTCCCTAATGGAGGGTGCCTCCCTTATATTCCCCCTGGTTGCCCCTTCAAGGAGGCGTACTTCTACCATACAAGGTTAGCTCCTCCCATCCAGTATTAACAACAACCAGTTTCTTTCGCAGCCTCTTATCCCTTTTACCTATATGTATTATGGTTACGAGACTGCACCCTAAGTGGGGTTTTCTTCGGGCCGAGTGCAGTATAAGCCAAGACTTGTCAAGAATGCCAAGGACGCTTCAAACGCCATCGGCACTCTTGACTCAACCGTGTACCTCGGCGCCTTGATCAGATATGCACTCCTTGGGAGAGTCCTTATTACCTTAGTCGCCCAACCTAAGTCATATGCTTAAGTTGAGAATCCAAGGTGCCTCTCCCGGATGGGCTTTATTGACCCCAAATCTCCATGAATCAGGTTCCGGTGGCGGTGTAGCCTTTCCCTGAGCGATGTAACAGGTACCCCATAATATGACGTACTTTAGGTCTTACATTCGCCTCTTGCGAAATTGTATTCGCGAACTAGGGTGTACGCCATAAAGGTTCGCCTCTTTCTCTTTTGTCATTCTTTTCTGATTATTTTCTGTAAAATTCATTATCTCTGCGAGAGCCTCGCAATTCATAATATTGTATCTGAATTTCGCAATCTCAATTTTGTTGTTCAATCAAATGTATTTTTGAGAATTTTACTTATTGCGAGATTATCGCAACAACTTAATCATTCATACATTTCTTGCTTTTATTACTTTTGCCCTCCTCTGCTTCTTTATGATTTTCTGCTACTGCTTCCTTGGTAATGGTATGTTCATCCTTTTTATCCTGAGCTAGCATTGATTTTGTAACATCTCTTCTCCTTTCGTTTCGATTGTATCCACCATCAAATTCTCACTTCTTTGTACAACATTATGCCTTTCAATTTCTTACCTATAGATTAAACGTGCTATAGATTAAACTCCATTATCCCTATCTTACCTATAGATTAAACGTGCTTGTTCAACATTATGCCTTTCAATTTCTTCTTCAATTGTCTGTTGATTTCTTTGATTTTCTCTCACATGTAAAATTCTTCTTCCCTCCTCTTGATTTCCTTCGCCATCTTGGTTATTTTGTCTCTGAATTTGCCCGTTCTCTTGATTTCCTCCAATTTTCCTATCATCAAAAGTTTCATTTTGTGGAATGTAACGATCATCAATTCTTTCTCTATTTTCGCGATATTCTTCATTAGGATTTGACATGTCTTCTTGAATATTGTTTCCAACATTGATCGTAGGTGAATTTTGCCTCATTTCTCTTCTGGTTGATCTGGAATATGATTTTGTAATACTTCTCGATCTTCTATTCTGCAATCTAATATTCCCCATCCTTAATTAAGTATTTTGACTTGTTAAATTTGCACGTTCTTCTGCCTCAGCTCTTCTTTCTTCATGTATTCTTCGTCTCAATGTTTTTAACGCTCCAATTTCTTCACCTCCATGAATTATTCCTTCATCTGCTTCTTGATTTCTCTCTTCCTGTCTATAATTTCTATTTTGTTCCTCTTCTTCTATTTCTTCTGTTGAATTTGATCGCCAAGTGTGTACGCTCACTCTGTCATAATCTGTATTCCTCTCTTGAAATAATGTTTGTTGAATTGGCGATTGAATTAGATATTTTCTATTATTTCTCATTCTAGTAGATTCTCCCATTTCACTTCTTTCTCTTCCAGCAATTCTTTTGCTTCTTCTAATAGTAGTCGGTTGTTCGGATGTATTTCTTCTTCTAGCCATTTCTTCAATGCTAACAGTATTTCAAAAAATTATGAAAAATTCTTAATCAGTTACTTTAAATTTTCACAAATCTCAATATCAATCTTTAGCTTTTTCTAGAATAATCTTCTACTCGTCCCTGTTTCTAGCGCCATTATGTAGTTGCAGGAAATCCTACACTACACCCCTCATATGATTTCATTGTTGATCAACTCATTGTTAGGTTTTTAAACTCTTAATTTTATTGATTAATTTTTGAATTTTCGTACAAGAAAGATAAAGAAATCAAGAATGAACTTTGCTCTGGACTTTCTCTCTCCTATTTACTTGTCTCTTACTCAAAAAAGATCTCTCTCTCCTTTACAACTCGAATGACTATTTATAAGGAAATACATAGTGGATGACAGCTAATCTGTCCTTTATTTTCGGATATGGTTTGCGACATTCTCGCAACCTTACAAATATCATCTTCGCAAGCTCTCTAATCTTCGCAAGACTATCACATCTTTCTCATGATCCTTGTTGACGTTGTTTCTGAAACTGTTCTGCGACGCTATTGTGCAATACCATTGATAATTTTGCTGAGACATAATTGTTGCGAGAATCTGATCCTACATCTTGCCTCTTCTCATATCTTCTTTGCAAAGTATAGAATGATGTGAGACATTTCGCAACTGCTTATCTTTTCATATCCTCACATTTATCACACGTACTCTCTCTCTTCCATTTATTTCTTGACACGTCTTCTGTAACCGCTACTTTTCAACCGCTCACGTCTCTTCGTCTTAATGGTGTTTATTTCTTCGAGAAGTAAATTTTCTTTATATACTCTTCTCCATCTATCTTTCCACTTTTCTTTTTACTTTCTCTTTTATTTTTATTTTCTCATCTCTGCAACTCTGTCATTCTTCTGTAAATTCTGCTGCTGTAATTTTTTCTTCCTTCAATTCTTTTACTTTCCACACATTCCCACACTCTGTATTTAAACATGTCTCCAAGTGGTCATAGATATGAGAAGAATCTACAAGATGTCCAAAAATATCTTGCTAATAAAGGTCTTTCACTCTCCCCCATTCCTGGTGTGAATGCTAAATCAATTCTTTATGTCAAGCTTTTCTCCAATCAAAATTGTGATGATCAATCAATCATAATTTCGCTAGGTCAACTTCTCGCAGGTCTCCCTGTTCCTCTTTATAACCCAGACATTCCTTTATTTTATGAAATTCTCGCTCATCCGAAATTTTCGCGAGCCATTTTCCAATTAAGTGGGGACTGCATCCATATGATGCTAGAGTTCGCTAATCGTGGTGCTGGTAGAGGATCTCTTTACTCCACAGAACTTAGAGACCCAAAATTCGCAGACCTAGAGATAGTTGCTGAGAAATATACAGTGGCGAATTTCTTTGAAAACTACGAACTTATCTCCATGAAGAAGGAGAATACTCGCTGGGGCATTTGATTAAGAAGAAAAGATAACATTGATGAAGCCAAAATTCTTATGCAAGATATTGACTGGAATTCTGGTAAAATAAAACTCCTCGCCAGTCCAAAGATGACAAATGGTGTGTCTTTCCTTTAATGTTAAAGGGTCCCTACATTGCTGGATCAAACATTCTTCCTACGAATCTCGCTGCATATCAACCTTGGGTCTTCTCTTGGCACGAGAAAAAGAAAGAGGTATGTTTCTATCCTTTAACTCATTTTATATTTCTTTATTGATTTTTACTATTCTGTTCTCTAACTCTTGCGACATTTCGAAGATCTAAAAACTAAAGGATAGTTATAACAGGACTGGGAAATCTAGTACTCTATTAGCTCTTTGCTCATACACAGATGAGGTAAGAAACTTTCTCTTATGACTTTAAATAGTACTGTTACTTCCATGCTTCCATTTCTTATTTCTATCTGTGTGTGAAGGTTATTGCTGAAGTAGAAGAATATGTTGATGCTGCGAAGATTGGTGATAAGGGTAAAGGTATTCTTCGCAGGGAAAATTCAAGTGGTCCTCCTCCAAAGAAAAGAAAAGTTCGTTCTCCTTCTCCTTCAAATGCTCTTCCTAACGAAAGTTCTGAAAATGATAAGGGTGATGAGGATAACGATGATCTTGCTGCACCTGAAGATTCTCCACCTGAATCTTCTATGGCTAAGCTTTATGGCCTCTTTTCTGATTCTCTACAAGGGATGGGAGATAGCCAATTTGCAAATACCTGCAAAGCTCTCGCTACTCTTTGTGATGTCCCTTTGCTGGATGATGATAATTCTCTTCGCGGAGTTTCTAGATCCGTGACTCCCGACTTTTTGCATTCTCTCAATAGTCTGGTATAATTTTATCTTTTTACTTTTTCATTGCTATAACTCAAAATCTCTTTCTATATTAATATTTTTTATTTCTTTTTGCAGGATGGAAAAGCTTCTTTTGCTGTTGCCTCAGATCTGGAGAGAAGACGCGAAAATCTTTGAAAAGAAAAACCTTCAATTTCGCAAAAAGAATGAAGAATTGGAAACTGAAGTTAAAAGTCTTCGCGAGAAAAATAGACAATTAGAAATTGATTCTTCCTCGTATAAGAATAAAATTTCTAGTCTTCAACAAGCTAATAATCAGATTTATGGTATGTTACTTTTCTCTTTTCTCTTTATTCATTCATCCTGTTGTTTTATCTTATTTAAATAATCCTTTTTGCAGACATCTATGGTCTTTCTGATGAAGCCACCCTTCTTCGCTCATTTCCTAATGCCTTGGATAATGATACCCTTCTTGAACGTCTTAACAATTCCTTAAATAGCTTTTCAAATGATATAATTTCATCTCTTTCTCTAGATGAACTTAGATCGAAATTTCGCCTCTTAGAAATTGATCATCGATCCAGTTTAGGCTTAGCCAACAGATTTAAGCGTCTCCTTATTGATTCCAAAGAGAAAACCAATGAATTAAGAACCAAAATTAGCGGTCTCACAGATGATAAAGATCGTATCTCTGATCAAGGTGCCAATGCTTTAGCGAAATTCCAAGAGGCTCTTCTTGAAGTTCAACTTGAGCGAGATGAAGCTAACCGTAAGAATATTGAACTCTGCGAAACGGAAAATCAAATTCGTTCTCGTCTTCTGATAAGTAGTGAGGATGAATTTGTCTGGGCTGCGAAAATTTTAGATGATGCTAGAAAAGATTTAGGCGTAAATGTTCGTCTCCAAGTTGAACATACAACCTTGATTAGAGACATGATTTCTGACAGAGAAGGTTGCTAATTGCTCTTCTTTACTAATCTTTTGCTTCTTATGGATTTTCATCAAGTTAATAATTGGTTGTCTTTTGTTCGCAGATTCTGAAAATAAATATCGTGAAGAGATTGAAGAACTTGAAGCTGAAAAGGAGGAACTCGTAAAGAATCTTTCTTCTCGCAACGACAAGTATTCTAGATTGAAGAATCAAATCAAAATCACCATTGAGAATTTTAAGAATGACGCTATGCATTTTCGCAATCAAACCATCCAGATGGTTTGTGATGACCATAATATCCCACATTCTGATTACCCTTGTCTTTTAGAAGAAATTCCACAGAATACTCCCAGTTTGATTATCTCTGATACTGAAGCTGACGATGAAGAATCTGATAGTGATAGAAGTTCTGATGGTGATGAGGATTCTGACGCAGGTGAAGAAGGAAATAATTCTGATGAAGATAATGAAGGATTAACCAAGAAATAATCTTTATTTCTTCTTTGATTCTTTGTAACACTTGTACATTTATTTCTTCTTTCTGTATAGTTGTGTTTCTTTCATTTTGACCTGCGTAAATTAAAACAATTCTTCTTTGCAATACAGTTAATCAATATAATCATTAATTCTTGTATTTTTGAGTAAATCTCTCATATGGAGACAAATAACATTTTCTAATTTCATACATTCCCATACTTGCCTCTGTTATTTGAATCCAAATGAGAGATATCATAAACTTTTTCTTATTGTATAATTTCGCAACCTTTTGCGAAGTGAATTTTGTTTCTTTTCAAAATCTCATTCCTGTGTGGTCTTATTTTGCCTTCCTAATTAAAGGTCTTATTATGCCGCCTCTAGTCATTGTGACAAAATCGCAGGACGTCCTTGCACTTTCATGCAATAACCCATTGATCTTGCCTTAACTTTTTCTTCTGTATTATGGCCTCTTCAGGAATATTGGGACAATATGACAGGCCTAAATATTCTTGCGAAAATAAAGCCCCATGACATTGCCGTCTTGCGATGAAATCGCAGGACGTCTTCGCACTTTCATGCGAAAACCCATTGATCTCATCTTATTTTTTTCTTTTCTATTATTGCCTCTTCAGGATTGTTGCACAAATATGAAAAGCCTTAATTATCCTTGCGAATAATAAGCCTCATGACATTTGCGTCTTAAGACACTTATCATCTCCCTAATGGAGGGTGCCTCCCTTATCTTCCCCCTGGTTGCCCCTTCAAGGAGGCGTACTTCTACCATACAAGGTTAGATCCTCCCATCCAGTATTAACAACAACCAGTTGCTTTCGCAGCCTCTTATCCCTGAGCCATGTAACAGGTACCCCCTAATATGACGTACTTTAGGTCTTACATTTGCCTCTTGCGAAATTGTATTCGCGAACTAGGGTGTACGCCATAAAGGTTCGCCTCTTTCTCTTTTGTCATTCTTTTCTGATTATTTTCTGTAAAATTCATTATCTCTGCGAGAGACTCGCAATTCATAATATTGTATCTGAATTTCGCAATCTCAATTTTGTTGTTCAATCAAATGTATTTTTGAGAATTTTACTTATTGCGAGATTATCGCAACAACTTAATCATTCATACATTTCTTGCTTTTATTACTTTTGCCCTCCTCTGCTTCTTTATGATTTTCTGCTACTGCTTCCTTGGTAATGGTATGTTCATCCTTTTTATCCTGAACTAGCATTGATTTTGTAACATCTCTTCTCCTTTCTTTTCGGTTGTATCCACCATCAAATTCTCACTTCTTTGTACATCCTTGATTTTGTGTCGCCAATTTTCCTTCTTGTTTGCTCTTCCTTCGCAAGATTCTATCTCAGTTTCGTAACATTTATTTCCTTCAACCCAATCTCCCCTTATAATTCCTACACCATTGGGGTGAGGGAATTTGATGCATTGATGGAAAGTTGAAGCTACACCTAGAATCCCATGTAGCCAAGGTCGGCCAATTAATGCATTGTAGGGTGATTCTACATCAACTACACAGAATGAGATTTCAGAAGATATTCCCTTCAATGGAATTTGCATAGTAACCTCCCCTTAGGCTTGTTAGCAGTACCATTAAAACCATATATCTTATATGTTGAAGGTATAAGATCATCATCTCTTCCACCCATGGTTTTATAAGTATGATAAAATAAGATGTTCACAGAGCTTCCAGTATCGACTAGTATTCTATTGATTGCCCATGAATCTTCAGCTTCATCATCCTCATCTTCTTTTGGTTTTGGATTAATTTCTAATTTTATTACCAATGGATTGTCATGCACCTCTTATCCTTCGGAAATTTCTTCTGTAGTAAAAGAAATGATATGTTTCTGCCATTCCTCTAATTGCGAAATTTTCGCAATATTCATAACTTCTCTACCATTATTATCTCTTGCGAGCACTCTAATTAAAACATTATCATGAAAATCTTCAATTGTCTTATATGAATGTACGATAGAGTGACAGAATAGATTTTTTGCTTTTGCACCAACTTCTATGAAGAATGTTTCTTTTTTTTTCATCGTATTCTCTTTATGATGTTCTGGTGGTGGTGGTAATGGTTGAGATTGTGGATGCCCTACCAGAAAGTCGTTTAGTTTTCCTTGATCTATCATTCTCAAAATATTTCTCTTTACATTTATGCAATCATTTGTGGTATGTCCATGAAAATGATGATAAGAACAAAATGCATGACTTATGTGATTTGGGGGCGGTTCCGTTCCCATGTTCCATGGCGTTGGTATATTCTCCATCAAGATTATATCCTCCCATATCTTCTCCACACTTGCATTTAGAGGTGGCATATTGATTTCTTCCCATACTACCTTGTGACCTCCTTGTCCTCTATTAAAGTTTGGTCTTTGACCTCCATAAGTTTCTTGCGGTTGATCGAGTCTTTGAATCTTGTTATTTCCTCCACGACTGTAGAAATTTCTTTCTCTTTCATACTATTATTGATCTCGACTTCCCATAGCTACCAACTTCTGTTGATTATTACTTGTCACCTTTTCTTGTTGTACTTGCGAAGTATTCGCCACTGTATTTATTAGCTTGGGTAATAAGCTTGCGTTCGCTGCTTGTGAGCTGGTGTTCGCAACTGGATATGATTCCATTTCATTTTGTCTTTCCTCTAAAGCAATGTATTCTTCTTGAAGTTCTCGCAATTCAGTCATTGTAATCGTATTCTTGACTCTGAAATTTGAACATACAACAGGTTTGTTGCAAACATAGCATTGATGAATGATAATATGAGATATCTCTCATCTACACGGCCAGCCATTTCGCTACACATAGTTCTCCATCTTTTAGTCAAGTATTTCAAACTTTCGCCAATCCTTTGTTTTAATCCAAACACATCTTCTATACTAGGTCGTGAGGAATTATTACTTATATATGCTCCCAAGAATGTGGTCTGCAAATGATTGAAGGAGGTTATTGTATTCTTTGGTAAACCTTCAAACCATTTTAACGCCTCTCCTGTTAAACTGGATGCGAAATATTTGCACAATACCGCATCATGATTTTCCCATTGTAACATGCACCTCACATAAGCTTTAATGTGTTGAATTGCACAAGTTGTTCCATCGAAAATGCTGGTTAATACGGGCAAATTGCATTTCGGTGGTATTCCTCCTAATTGTACTTCCCTTGTAAATGGAGTTTTCGCAACTTCCTCTATTGCTTCATCCAATTGTCTTCTACCTACTTCTCCTCTGTTATTTAGCATTCCTCTCATTTATTCTAATTCTTTCAAGATTTGTTTATTTACTCCTGAATCTTGACCCATTGGTCTCTTTAATTTTGCTTCTCTTCTTCTGCGTTCACGTCTATCTTCTCTTGCGAAATTTTGTATCTCTTATTCATTATCCTCATCTCGTCTTCTTCTGCGATTCTCTTCCTCATCCCTATCTTGAATTTCGCAAATGATGATGTCATTCATTTTCCCCTCCATAATTTTGTTCATTTCTTATCAACTCAATTCGCTGTCTTTCAACCATTCTCTTCACTCTATCATACTCCTCATTGAGATTATCATTATTCCGGTTTTGTATACGTCTTCTTTCTCGGTTGTCATGATTATTCTGGCGAATTGTCTCCTGAAGCTCTTGCTCTTCCATTTCCGCTCTCAACCTTTCACGTTCGCAGATTAAACGTGCTTGTTCAGCATTATGCCTTTCAATTTCTTCTTCAATTGTCTGTTGATTTCTTTAATTTTCTCTCACATGTATAATTCTTCTTCCCTCCTCTTGATTTCCTTCGCCATCTTGGTTATTTTGTCTCTGAATTTGCCCATTCTCTTGATTTCCTCCAATTTGCCTATCATCAAAAGTTTCATTTTGTGGAATGTAACGATCATCAATTCTTTCTCTATTTTCGCGATATTCTTCATTAGGATTTGACATGTCTTCTTGAATATTGTTTCCAACATTGATCGTAGGTGAATTTTTCCTCATTTCTCTTCTGGTTGATGTGGAATATGATTTTGTAATACTTCTCGATCTTCTATTCTGCAATCTAATATTCTCCATCCTTAATTAAGGATTTTGTCTTGTTAAATTTGCACGTTCTTCTGCCTCAGCTCTTCTTTCTTCATGTATTCTTCGTCTCAATGTTTCTAACGCTCCAATTTCTTCACCTCCATGAATTATTCCTTCATCTGCTTCTTGATTTCTCTCTTCCTGTCTATAATTTCTATTTTGTTGCTCTTCTTCTATTTCTTCTGTTGAATTTGATCGCCAAGTGTGTACGCTCACTCTGTCATAATCTGTATTCCTCTCTTGAACTAATGTTTGTTGAATTGGCGATTGAATTAGATATTTTCTATTATTTCTCATTCTAGTAGATTCTCCCATTTCACTTCTTTCTCTTCCAGCAATTCTTTTGTTTCTTCTAATAGTAGTCGGTTGTTCGGATGTATTTCTTCTTCTAGCCATTTCTTCAATGCTAACAGTATTTCAAAAAATTATGAAAAATTCTTAATCAGTTACTTTAAATTTTCACAAATCTCAATATCAATCTTTAGCTTTTTCTAGAATAATCTTCTACTCGTCCCTGTTTCTAGCGCCATTATGTAGTTGCAGGAAATCCTACACTACACCCCTCATATGATTTCATTGTTGATCAACTCATTTTTAGGTTTTTACACTCTTAATATTATTGATTAATTTTTGAATGTTCTTACAAGAAAGATAAAGAAATCAAGAATGAACTTTGCTCTGGACTTTCTCTCTCCTATTTACTTGTCTCTTACTCAAAAAAGATCTCTCTCTCCTTTACAACTCGAATAACTATTTATAAGGAAATACATAGTGGATGACAGCTAATCTGTCCTTTATTTTCGAATATGGTTTGCGACATTCTCGCAACCTTACAAATATTATCTTCGCAAGCTCTCTAATCTTTGCAAGACTATCACATCTTTCTCATGATCCTTACTGACGTTGTTTCTGAAACTGTTCTGCGACGCTATTGTGCAATACCATTGATAATTTCGCTGAGACATAATTGTTGCGAGAATCTGATCCTACAAAGTGTGTGATCATCTTTGGTTTTTCTAAAGAGTTTCTGAGAAAGAACGAAGTGTAGAAGTTTCACATACTCTCACCGTGCAAGAGTGATTATGTATGAGATTGATCTCGACTGTTTTATCCCGGGGACGACTTTTAGTGAGAGAGTTTTTCTTTTATGACGCTTGGGTTTTTTAAAAGAAAATGAACTTTTGTGAGAAAGAAAAACAAGTGTGTGATCATCCTTGGTTTTTCTAAAGAGTTTCTGAGCAAGAACGAAGTGTAGAAGTTTCACATACTCTCACCGTGCAAGAGTGATTGTGTATGAGATTGATCTCGTCAGTTTTATCCTGGGGACGACGCACCATTGAAGAACTGCTTGCACAATCTTGGGCAGAGCCGCGAAACGTCTTAAAGAAAACGACCTAGTCCGCGACTCAGCCATAACAATTTGTTTCGTGTTTGATTTTATTTTTGTGCAGGCATAATTCGGCAAGTGTTCCAACAATTTTAAGACGTTTATTCTGCCACAGATATCAAAATAAAACGATTGCTGAAACGCGATAAGTATCATTGTTTTATTTCGTTTTATAGAACTACATTCGGTATAATTTTTCTTTGACGATTGAAAATGATACTTGAGATTTTAGGTAACCTGATACCTAGAGTTAATTTTATGTTATGGACTAGGATTGTAAAATGGTTGATATCTTTTCATGAATTTTAAGCATAGAAAAATATTGTTGAACATACACGAACGTATTTGACATGTTATAGAGTTTTATGAGCATCTCTTTAACGAAAAGGAATTGGGTCTTGAAATTATAACCGAGTATATGACACATCATGAGGATCATCCCTGTAAACTTTCATAATTTTTGGACTCCGAAAAGTATTTTTAGAGTATTTTACGAAACTGAATAATGTTGTTGAAAATTTCTGACAATTAAAAATTTAGTATTGATTAATTTAGTTTTTCTGATCTCTGTGCTGATATTTTGGGTTTGTGTGAAACATGAAACTTTTAAATCATGAACTTATCTTCGAAACCCATTTTGAAATTTCGTGTTTGGGTTTTTAGATTGAGAGATGTGCTGATTTCAAAATCATAGTGTACGTTTGTCCAAAATAGGAGATGCTACTTGACATTAGAGATTAAAGATTGAGATGTAATAAATTATATTAAAATTCATGTTTTGATTTTGATTTTTATTACTTCATACTCTTGTTTTGGAAATGAGAAAGAAGATCATTGTTAGAAATTAAGCTAATGCACCGC
Organism: Papaver somniferum; assembly: GCF_003573695.1. Lineage (NCBI taxonomy): Eukaryota > Viridiplantae > Streptophyta > Magnoliopsida > Ranunculales > Papaveraceae > Papaver > Papaver somniferum. The sequence continues at coordinate 170,977,349 of NC_039366.1, forward strand.
ATGTGCTTGATAATATGCTTAGTAGAAAGTTATAACTATATGTTATAACTATATAACTTTGAATCTTTGTTTGAAACTTGAGAGAAACATGGGGTGCTATGTTTTATTTTATTTTCAAGTAATTATGTAAGTGCATACCTTACATATTTTTTTTTGGTTTCAAATGCTCACATGTACATGATTGTGATAGGTGAAATTCACTTACTTGAGGAAATTTTATTTTCTAATGAAATAAAAAATTGCGGGAGATTAATCGATGTGTGGAGCGATGGAGTTGCTGATTTCTTTGTTAGTGCGCAAAGAATGGACAATGGTTTACAACCAATTGAGCTTTAAAAGAAATTGAGGTATGTTTGCTGAACTATTTGTAGTTATTGTAGTGATCAAATAATGAAATTCTAAATTGAATAAATTGATTGTTCAATCTTAGAATAAATTTTAGGGAAACAAGATATTGAGAATTATTGTGTATGACAATACACATGTGACTCATATAAGTTTGGAACTTATGAGATGGAATTTTATACGAACCCAAAACCGAAATAATTAGAAACCTAGTCAAAACTAATGTGAATAGCAACTCTCACCAAGAAATGAACATAATATTGATAATGAATTTATTTGTTATTCTTTCACGGCATTGTAAGGATATCAAATGTTATTAACAATGCTTTTCAAGCTAAGTTAATGTAAATTGTGGATACGGTGAGAGGTTGGTATATATTGGTGTTTTACACCATGTTTGTTTTGATAGGTTATGGTTCAAAAGTTGAACCAAATCGTTTGAAAGAAAGTGGTGTTGAGATATACTCACATCACTGGGATTTTCGGTATTGGTACGATCTCAAAGTTTACTTTGGGTAGAACAATCTTGTTAAAGATGTTCATACTTCCGAAATGAGAAAGAATTGTAGTTTCCGCCTATCTTGTTATTTACAAGATTGAGATTAGAAATTTGTTGAGTCTGATCAATGCAATACAACAAATGATATGTTATGGATAAAATGTTTGAGCATAATATTGCAATTTTATCATAACATAAATTGAATTTTGAATATTTGAAATATGAGATTTTGTCATGCTTTTTAAGAAATCAGTGAGTTAGTGATGAATATGAGCATGTTATATTTTCTTATAAACTTGGTGAATTTTTGAATAACATGTATGTAATCTTACCTAACTCATAAAAGCATGTACCCATTCAAATCTAACGCGAGTTGCATAAGTTTGAAATGAAATAAAATGTTGGAGAATTTTATAAAAACATGTGTGATGCTTTGAGCGGCCAGTATTGGTATCAAATATGATACTTTGAGTAGTTAACTAAGTGATGTTGTCTTCACGAAAATTGTTTGAATTTTTATCGCTATCTTGTGTAAAACGCTTTGGATTTAAATCATTGATTCATTAGTTTTTCACAAATTTTGGAGTCTTTTGATATTGTTTTGAAATTCTTGTTTGAATTAAAAAATAGTGGGGGTTTCATACCCTATGTTTTACTAACTTCGATTTAAATTAGAGGAACTTGAAAAATGAAGGTGGCAAGTAATTCACTAAGAATGAACCTAGAAATGCATAACTATAGTGCGACTAAAAGTTAGTCATGAATATTTTGTTGCTTATAATTTGAAAGATAACTTATCATAAAAAGTAACTTTATTCTTCAAAAAGTTAATCTCTGGAAAAATAAATTCATGAGCCTATTGTTTTAGACAAGCAAACAGAAAATTGTTGACTCTTACATTCATGTCGCTAAATAACTTACATGCTTGTTTTGTTGATGTTGTTTCTACAATGTATGATTTGTTATAGTCATAAGTAGAAATATATACTTTTGTGTAAGTTAAGGATGAGAATATATGTAAACCAAGCATGGAAAACTGTGTAGTTTCTACAATAAAAGAAATCATATAAGTTAGATAAGTTATCCTTTATATTCTGAAAAACAACTTCAAAATAATTTTTAAAATAAAAATTGTTTACTTGATTCATTCGAATGATTTCAGAATTGATGAAAGTGAAATGCACAATGCTCTTTGTTTTGTATGCATAAGTGATTTTTTGTATTTTTATTCTAACTTATAGGATGAAAATGAAATTGAGAACATGCTTAGTTTGCTATTTGACATGAAAGACTTAGTGAAGATGGTGTATATTTTTGAAATGAATTTTTTTCTTTCTTTGGATCAATTTTCATTCCAATGAAAATAGAATTTTTTAAAAGAGACAGAAATATATATAGTTTGACTGTAAACAAGTTTTCACTCATTTGGTTTAGTGCTAATGCTTTTGAGATTGTGTCTGATTGCACTAGACATGAGTATGGTAGCTCAATATGTTTCTTTGATACGTGATTGACTATATATATATAAGTATTTTTTGTAGCGGGGGTGTAATATATTTCTTCCATAGTGGGGGTTTTATATTCAGATTTACCAATCCTAGTATGAAAAATTGGTAAAATATTGAGAAGGTTATGAGGTGTTTAAACACATCTTACGCCTAGAAACACACTATCTAGGTGGTTACCGTAATCCTTTAAGGATACTGGGAAGCTGATTGGACATACTTTCAGTTGAATCCTTTAAGGGATGAAGCGATTCGATCCTCTAATAGATAGAGGAACAGACATATAAATCCAATGTGATAGTACCGCGGCTATTGCAAGAATTGAGAATGCATGCAACGAAAACTATAAGAGTTGATATTATGAAAATGGATTATATAATGTCTGAAAAGAGTTTTCGTTAGTCCTTTGACGAAAGGATTGATAAGAAGATGTGAATACATCTTAGGGATGAGGTTGATGTCCATTGAGATTGAGTCATTTGTGATGGATACCCAACCTAGAAATAGGTTCAAAGGGACTAGACGAAGTCATAGATGATAGCATCATTAAGATTGAGCTATTTATGATGCGGTTACCAACCTATAACTTAAGATCTCAAAAGTAGTTTCAAAAGGGTAACCCTTATCTATGGAGTGAGATCCCAAAATATAGGTTCAAATGGAACACCAAGTCATAGATAATATGGAGATGCGAGAATCATGCTTTTGAAGAATTCATCCCACGGCATGATATCCTGAAGCGAGTAGATGTTGAGTTTAAGTTTTAATTTTTTAATTTTTTAAACTCTTAATGATGTTTATATCTCTATTTAGAGTGGGGTACTTTCAGGAGTACTCTTGATAAACTCACCTTTATGAATGTGAAAGTGTGGCCGCTTTCTATGAGAATATGGGCAGTTCTCTAGATCATTCATTAAACTGGGATACAAGCACAGGGTCGTAATGTGTTGGATTTAGACTTTACGCTAGTATATTCGTGTGTGTTACGTGATCTTTTTATCTCCTAGAGTTCAAGACTTATGTTCACTCTACGGTCAGATTTTAAGAGAGCCTATTAACACTACGTAAAGGTTCAAGTCGCGAGACACCTTTGCTTATGCACAACTCTGTACGTTTTTGCTCAATGTTTTGAAAAATATAAGTGGGGGATTGTTGGGAATATATGTTTTAAAAACATTATTGATTTTCAAAAATGTGTGTCTCATTTAAATGGTTTAAATGTGATAATTATTCTCTCTCTTAAAGAATAAATATTTTGTGTTAATGTCAAAACCGTTTTTTTGTTGAACGAATTAGTGATGTTAATTAACACCTTAATAATATTTTTCATTTAAGATTATATTTATTTCTTTGACTATTATAAATCAGATTTTTGATGAAAAGAATATAGAGAGTTATTGAAACATTTTTAGTGAGAGAGTTTCTCTTTTATGTCTCTTGGGTTTTTTCAAAGAAAATGAACTTTTGTGAGAAAGAAAAACAAGTGTGTGATCATCCTTGGTTTTTCTAAAGAGTTTCTGAGCAAGAACGAAGTGTAGAAGTTTCACATACTCTCACCGTGCAAGAGTGATTGTGTATGAGATTGATCTCGGCTGTTTTATCCTGGGGACGACTTTTAGTGAGAGAGTTTCTCTTTTATGTCTCTTGGGTTTTTTCAAAGAAAATGAACTTTTGTGAGAAAGAAAAACAAGTGTGTGATCATCCTTGGTTTTTTTAAAGAGTTTCTGAGCAAGAACGAAGTGTAGAAGTTTCACATACTCTCACCGTGCAAGAGTGATTGTGTATGAGATTGATCTCGGCTGTTTTATCCTGGGGACGACGCGCCATTGAAGAACTGCTTGCATAATTTTGGACAGAGCCGCGAAACGTATTAAAGAAAGCGACCTAGTCCGCGACTCAGCCATGATAATTTGTTTCGTGTTTGATTTTATTTTTGTGCAGGCATAATTCGGCAAGTGTTCCAACAGATGTCGACGACGATGAGTTAACCTACCTTCTACACGATGTACAAATATCATGATGATGCCTAGTCCAATAACGAAAGTAGCCTGAATCATAGTTCACCTGGTGCCCAACTCAATTCCGACGATGCAGGCAAGCTCTGTCCTGATGATAGCAGTCTAGCTCGATGCTGCTGAAAAGTCGCTACTTCATAACCGAAGATCCATGGTGCGATGACGATGATCTTCAAAAACGAAGAGCCAAAGCCTTGCTACGATGCGAAAAGTCCGAAGAGGTAAGGCTGGACGATGATTCAAAGTTCGATGCAGGTGAACCAAAATTCAAAGGCGATAATGGTTAGTTAAGACAAGACCAATTCCGATGATATATTTTCGGTCCCACAGTTCAGACAAAAGTTCAAGCATTGGTGTTAGACGAAGAATACTTCATATTTTTTATGCCAAGTATGATTCTTCAACAAGGGGCAGTATTTCTCTTTAACGATGAAGAGCGGTCATGCTTCATACTTCATATACCAAGAATACTCCTCCAAGAATCGTTACTTCTTCCTCCGATGCTTCACATACTTCTTATACGAAGAGACTTGCTCGCTAACAATAACCCGAAGAACAAATCTAATGACGGTGCTACAAAGTTTTGCAACGATGGCTCAAAACCGATGCAACATCAGACCAAAGAAGCCCAATTAGAGACAACGACGATCCAAAGTCTTGCAATAGGGGCAACATGACGATAATCTCTGAAGACAAAGAGCTACGATGATCCCACGCCGAAGACGATCCAAAGCCTTACAGTTCAAGCTGAAGCTCAAAGCAACAGAGTTACACGAAAGTTCCTAGTATCAATTTTGGCGAAGTCCAACGAGGGTGCAAAGCCGAGGGCGACGACGGTATAAAGCCAAGGACGAAGATGCAGTCCCGCCTCCGATGATACATTTCCGGTACAAGCTAGAATGCCGCACTAAAAGAATAAAGCTGAATTACAATTCAACTTAAGCAATGATTTCCCGAGCAGATTCCCTGAAGGCAAACGAATCGACAAATCATTGAAATGGACCAAATATGTAAAGCCTGTTGCTGGAATGCAGCCTGTTGCTCGAAGCGATGATATCTTTTATTTTATCCTATGATCTTTGCTTTACACGCCAAGGACCGCAAGAAATCCCGATGGCTCAAAAATCTAAAATTTGAGCCGATTATATGAATTATTCGGATCCGCGTACTGTTCGATCACTAAAAAGAAGCTGTCATGCTGTCAGAGGGAATTGAACCCATGACACCAGACGTCCAAACTAAGGCTCCAACCATTGAGCTGCTCAATTGTTGGTGATGTATTCTTACTGTATTATAGCCATAAATTTGGCCTAATTATATTTTCAACTACAAATCACCTTAAAAATGTATTATTTATTAATTTTATACGTGCTGAATTTTCGATACCGAACTCGCATTTATAAAACGAATTATACATGTACGTATGCCGTTCCGAACTACTGCCGAATAACGAACCGTTGACCGAATTTTTGACCGAATCCGATCCACCGAATCCGTATAATTCCCGTACGTATGCCGTCCCGAACTCCACTCCGTATCCCGAATTACTAATTAGGCTTCATACTCCTTGCTAGTCATGCTTTCTTACTTCTTATTACTAAGAAAGTACTACTTCAAGAATCAATACTTCCGAGTCTAGTACTTCATATTCCATCAAGGATCGACATTTCTTATTTTTTGTACTTCATGCTTATGCGAAGTGCACTTCTTCAGATACTTTTTATTTCTCATACTTCATTCTTCTTATCAAAGAATACTTCGGAGTTTTTCTTCTACTTAGTGACCATTTTTTACTTCGTATACTTCTTGGGCGATGATGATCGATATAGCTTCGAGATAAACACGACGTAAAGATGCTTCTTATATGCGAAGAGACCAAGCAGATGCATACCATCTCAACTCCAGACGCAGCATCGCTCAATTCCGAGGAAACAGGCAAATTACAACGATGATAGTGCCAAGTCCAGCAACGATGACTGATGCCTATGATGCAAGTTTGAGACGACGAGCCAAGATGCAAATTCCTGTAACGAGGATCCAAAGTCATGGATGAGAAACAATATTTAGTCCGATGATTGCTCCCAACGATGACATAATTACGAAGTGCACTTCGTTATCAAAGTTTAGTTACGAAACATCAGTTCACTCCTATATGATTTGTTACGAGATGACTGCCCTTTGGTGCGAAATCCGTTGACATTAACGATAACCCTTATCGACCCAACCGAAGTGCTACCCGACGCCCTAAGCACAAGCTTAACGATGGTCCAAGAGATGCAAGCTGATGCTAATGATCCAAGAGATTCCGACGACGTGGCTCTACTCCGAAGAGGCAACTTCGGTTCAAGATGGGCTACGAAGTTAAATGTTGGAAAACGATTAATAAAAAAAATAATTTTTTAAAGTTTTAATAAAAAATTATAATTTATTGATTTTTTTTGTGAATGAAACTTTTTAGTCCCACATTGTGGAGTTTCCAATTTTTAGTAGTTTTAAGAAACTATTTAAACCTTTTAGTCCCACATCGGGGAGTTTTTCTTCTTAAGTTGTATTTGTCAATTATATAAACAAATTCACTACTTTTGTAAAATTTATGGGAAAGGGGTTGCTCTATATTTAGAGGGACCTCTAAGGGAAAAAAACATTTTATATTGTTTTCTCAAGTGATCGAGATTTTCCTTTATGGTTTTTTCGGAGTTGTCAAGCTCAAGTTGAGCATCTACTACATATGCTAGTAGTAGGTGTAGTAGGGTGTTTTATCTTGGAGATATCCGTCCTGTGAGGGCATAGCATCACTCTTGAGTGTAGCCGGGCGATAATGTCTTAAGGGCAACGTGTTGAACACGTGACTCACTCTGTTTTTCCAAAGTTTTGCCTTGTTGTTGTTGCGGAGATATGGGGAGCTCGTCCGTTTCATCAAATCGATCACTCCATTATAAAGGAGCTAAGTATCAATAACTTTTGCTTATTTGATTTTTCCTTGTTTTTGATTATTGCACCCAACAATCTTAAGACATTAATATTTGTAATAATCAAAAATGGTTGGTTGGTTTGTGAATCATGGATGTTAATTGTGGAGTGAAAAACAAAAACGAATTTTTAGTCAGCTGTAGAGTTTCGAGTTTATCTCTTAACCTAGAAGGAATTTCGATGAACTCTTTTGACACAACGTAGTAGACATCCTGATAGGTACTCACGTAAAATTTCAGAATTTTTGGAGTTGTAAAAGTAGTTTTTTGATATTTTACAAAACTGAGAAACGTTCCTGAAAAATTCTGATGGGCAGAATTTTGTTGTTAACTAAAGTAGTTTTTATGGGGTAACCATGAGGTTTTTGATATGGTGGTTCAAACGAAGTTTATAAATCTAGATATTATCTTCAAAACTCATATTTTATCTGAACTAAGGTTTGTGAGATATGGTGTATTAGATGATTGAGAAATTACCGTGTCCGTGGTCAGAGTATAAACGAAGTTTGTGACATGAAATTGAAAAGGAACATGGCTACCAGGCGCATGTGGATGAACACAAGTCTTCCAAAGCTGACAAAGGCGAGAACATCAAACACAACTCTAAGCATAGTCTTTATAATAAAGGTATGTTTCATAAAACTGAATCCGGCATTACTTTAATTAAGGGTGATTGTTATGTTTGTAAAATTCCTGGCCATACGGCAGTAAAGTGTAGACAACATAAAACCTTAATTAGTAGAAAGTTAATGCTAATTTAGTTGAAACAATTTAGAACGAGTTCATTGACATGATTTCGGAAGTTATTTTAATAACCAATATGAGAGACTGGTGGGTGGACTCTGGAGCCATTAAGTATGTTTGTTAAAACAGAGACATGTTCACCTCTTATCAGAGGATAAGGGATGTCGAGAAACTATATATGAGTAACTCATCTGCGACAGAGGTTGCATAAAAGGGAAAGGTCGAGCATAAGCTCATATATGTAATATTCTCACACTGAATGAAGTTTTCATGTTCCGAGCATATGAATAAATCTTGTATCTTGTTCTATTGAAGATGGTAAAGGATTGAAGATCTTAATTAAATGTGGAAAACTTGTTATAACTAAGGGTATTGATTTTTTAGGCAACAGTTATAGGACTTAGGGTCTATATAAGTTTAAAGGAAAATCTGATGAAGTGAACATAGTTGATTCTTGTGCTTTCTTTTGTGTGTCTTTGAATGTTTTGCATGGTAGACTTGGAACCGTAAAATTATAAGTCAATGCATAAATTTCCTAGCATAGACTTCTTACCCAAATTTAGTTTGGATCTTGAACACAAAAGTAAAATGAATTGCAATAAAATCTTTTAGCACAAATGTTCATAGTAATTCTAATCCCTTAGAATTAATTCAGTTAGGCCTAGTTGACATGAGTTCAACCCAAAACCACTATGGTAAAAGATGGTTTATAACTTCCGTAGATGATTGTACGAGGTATTATCTTGTATACTTGCTTAGGGATAAGGATGATTCCTTAGAAGCCTTAAGATGTATAAACTTGAATTTGAAAACCAATTAGAAGCCTTTAACATAATAATTGTATCCTTAAGGAGATAATAATTGCCATGTTGATTAGTTCAGGATTATCTGCGGTCTTGTGGGAGGAGGCAGTCCTCTTAACTAGTATATCCTAAATATAATACCCTTAAGGATCAGATGAAACTCCATATGATTTATGGAAAAGTAGATGACCTTCTTATGAATATGTCAAAGTGTGGGGGTGTTTGACTAAGATTTTCATTCCTCTTCCTAAAAGAACTAGATAGAAACCAAAAATGTTGATTGTGTCTTCATATAAGGTATGTTGAGTATACTTCTACATATAGATTTTTGGTTGTGTGTTCTGATTTTTCATACTTTGGTGTGATTTTTCATACTTTGTTGTGAATACTATTACATAATCTAGGGATGCTGAGTTCTTTGAACATGTTTATTCTTAAACCTGTACCTCATTAGAGATGTGTTGTTGATCCCCTAGATTTATTTTCAAATAGTCAGAACTTATCTTAAAGGAAGATAAAGTTAAGGTTGAGCCTAAGAGAAGTAAAACAATTATACTTGAGACTTCTTATGAAGCCGACTTCATAACATGCCTAGCTTAGTCTAAGCCCTGGACTTGTAAAGAAGCCTTGATATATACTGAAACCCCATTCTGGTAAGAAGCTTCATTTAGTGAAATGGACTCAGTCCGTCGGAACCTGACTTGGGAGGTTTATAGTTTACCTCCAGAGAATAAGACCATGAGATGTAAATGAGTCTTTAAGAGGAAACATTAGGTATATGGAACTGTAGAAAAATATTAGGCTAAGTTGGTAGCTAAAGGCTATAAACTAAAAGAAGGTGTATATTTCCTTGATTCTTATTCACATGTGACGAGATTTACTTCCGTTGAGATGCTAATTGTTATTGTTGTCATAAAAAAATTAGAGATACGTCAGATGGATGTTAAGACAACTTTTCTAAAATCGTGAATTAGATAAAGAAATTTACATAGACCAACCTGAGGAATTTGTAGTGAAAGGTTATGATGACAAAGTTTGTAAGTTGAACAAAATTTTGTATGGTTTATAAAATAAGCACGTAAACAGTGACATGGAAAATTTGATCATATGATAATGTGTAGTGGATTTAAGTTAATGAATCTGACAAGTATATTTACAAGTAACTTGTTAAGGATGCCTGTGTGATTGTATGCTTGTATGTTGATGATATGCTTATACTTGATACAAACATAGATGTGATTAATTCCACTAAAAACATGCGCTGAATGAGAACGTTGACTTGAAAGACTTAGGCCCTGTTGATGTAATCTTAGGGATGAGGATTAGAAAATAATCTAACATATGTAGTCTTTGTCATTCTCATATTTTGAATTTGTGCTTAAGAGATACAATCAGTGTGATTGTAAGCCTGCTTGTACTTCGTACGATTATTCATGTACACTCAAGAAAAAAGGGTAATGGAGTATCTTAACTTGAATACTCAAGAGTTATAGGATGTCTGATGAATTTAATGAACTGTAAGAGTCCAGACATTGCCTATATTGTGAGTAAGTTAAGTAGATATAATTTTAGTCCAGAGCAATAGCATTCAGATGCACTGAGTAGAGTATTATGGTATCTAAAATACTCTATTACCTTTTATTTGATTTATCAAAGGTATCTTGTTGTCCTTGAGGGACTTTGTGACGTAAACTGGATAGTTGACTCAGAGGAGTCTAAGTCTACGAGTGGATATGTTTCACTCTAGCATCAGGGTTTATTTTTGGAAGATTTACAAACAAACATATATTGCTCAATTCATTATGGAATCTGAGAGTATTGAGTTAGATAAAGCACGAGAGGGGGCCGAGTGCCTAAGATGTTTTTTAGAAGACATTCCTCTCTGGCATAGGCCTGTGCCAGCTATATCTATACGCTGTGTTATCCAAGCTATAATAGCTAAAGCTGAAAATAACTAATCTCAATCGGCATTATTTTCATTGATTGGATAAAGTCCAAGGAGAATATCGCGCAATCTTTGACGAAAGGTTTATCCCAAGAGATAGTTAGAAATGCATCGAGGGGGAAGGGGCTTAAGCTCATAAATTAAACTTCCATGAAGGATACTCAACCTTGCTGACTGGAGATCCCAAGATCAAGGTTTCGAATGAGACAACTAATTTGTGGTGGGTAAAGGTAAACACTATCAGAGAATTTTATTCTCCGTCCCTTCCCTATGGTGTAGACGTGATAGTGTGACTGCATGTGAAGGATGATTTTTAAGAAGTCTTAATGAGTTCTATAGTTTCAATTTAAGATTGAAGTGGGGTGTAGCAGTAACACTCTTTATGGAAACTCACCTATCTGAATGAGGAAGTGGGCCGCTTCCTATGAGAATATGAGCTTTGATTCTCTAGAGCATTCTGAGAAACAGGATATGTCCAGGGCCAAATTGAACAAAACGACACGAGCTTGGCATCAATCTTGGAGATATCACCCGTGGTTGTTATCGCGAATTACATCAAATGCTAGCAGTTCAAGACATAGTTCACTGTCTCTAGCAAGTAATTCCGGTAATATCTCACTAAGCAAAGGTTCAAGACCTCATGGACACCTCTGCCTAAAATGGTATTTCCTGCGCTTTTTATGTGATTTTCATTTTGATGGTTTTGGTATTACTGGAACTTAGGACCTAAAGGTCACTAAGGGTTCACTAGTTCATGCTTTTTCACTTTGGTGAAATATACCTATAGTCTCACCATCTGAGAACTAAAGATGAAAGCTCTCAATACTATTATGATTTATGCAATCCATAGTATGACCCTAGGGTCAACACATTTTTGTGTGAGGGAGAGGACGTAGAAATGACTAGTATGATTTCAACACTTGCACGATCAGTCTGTTTGGATCGTGAGGTTGGGATGTTGATTTACCAAGATCTATCTGTGTTTTCATGTTTTATTGAGTTTTCATTCATGTGGGGGATTGTTGGAAAACGATTAATAAAAAAAATATTTTTTTAAAGTTTTAATAAAAAATTATAATTTATTGTTTTCTTTTGTAAATGAAACTTTTTAGTCCCACATTGTGGAGTTTCCAATTTTTAGTAGTTTTAAGAAACTATTTAAACCTTTTAGTCCCACATCGGGGAGTTTTTCTTCTTAAGTTGTATTTGTCAATTATATAAACAAATTAACTACTTTTGTAAAATCTATGGGAAATGGGTTGCTCTATATTTAAAGGGACCTCTAAGGGAAAAAACATTTTATATTGTTTTCTCAAGTGTTCGAGATTTTCCTTTATGGTTTTTTCGGAGTTGCCAAGCTCAAGTTGAGCATCTACTACATATGCTAGTAGTAGGTGTAGTAGGGTGTTTTATCCTGGAGATATCCGTCCTGTGAGGGCTATAGCATCACTCTTGAGTGTAGCCGGGCGCTAATGTCTTAAGGGCAACGTGTTGAACACGTGACTCACTCTGTTTTTCCAAAAATTTTCCTTGTTGCTGTTGCGAAATATGGGGAACTCGTCCGGTTTCATCAAATCGATCACTCCATTATAAAGGAGCTAAGTATCAATAACTTTTGCTTATTTGATTTTTCCTTGTTTTTGATTATTGCACCCAACAGTTAAAAGAACAATGGAGCATGATTAAATAGAAGTAGATGACATGGATGGAGGACACCACACCAGTCTGAGTCTCATAAAGATGATGCAAGAAGTTCAAAATCGGCGTGTAGCTCAAACCTCAACATAATAAACCAGCCCCACCAGAGATACATAAGGCTGATCGATGAGCAACACATCAGCAAGTTGAGAACAAAGGTTTTTCGACTTCGGTGAAGATCACCCAAGTCGGTAAAGAATAGGGGCAATCACTTTTACTTTCACAAGCTTCGTCAACCAGCTTCGGAAATTAAAAGGGACATACATACATCACACACAACTAAAACACACAACTAAAGAGTTTGCAAATACTTATACTCTTATAATAATTTTAAATTTTTGCAAATCCAATGCATACATCTTGATGAATAGTGCATAGATTTTTATGAAAATTGTTTCATAAAAATTGCACACATTTTGAAAATTCAATACATTTCACACATTCTAAATAATGCATGCAATGAAGAACCGGGGCAAGCACCACCGGTCTCATATCATCATACTGGGGAAGGCATTTATGTGCAATCTCTCCGTACTCCCCCGTAAGCGTCTATGAGTGTATGACGAGAGAGAAGGCATTCAACAGAAAGAGATATCCATCATGTCTAAATTTTAGACCCCACCGTTCGGTAATCCCCTGGCTCTGGATTGGCCAACGGGATGACAGGTCCCAAACATAGCACAAGGTAATCCCTTCGTGACACTATGGTCTCAAACACTCACTTTGCTCAGCGATAATGAATTCATAAATCTGCACAAGGATGGGGCAAGAGCAACCACATAAATAGTTAACGAATTTGTTACTACTTATGCATCTTACATTTATTCGATGATGTTTGTCACTCATACCATGAACTCATATTATTTCCTATTACATAGAAAACATTTACTTAAAATTGTGATACACTGATGCTTTTATGCCAATTAGAGGAGAGCAACAAAACTCAATTCAAAGGCTACTTCGATGGGGGAATGGTGATTCCATCAAAGAACTTTTCATTTCAATTTTGTGCAGGTACTCAATTTATGAGGAGTGTCACCACTGTGAAATGAATGGACGTCCAGTCCTCCTTCCAAGGTGAAAGGCAAACCAAAGACCCAAAAAATGACACCAAGGTGGGCGAACAAGTCACCCAGCATGCAAGCTGCTCGAGTTAACCGACGGACTGCCGACGTTAAGTCACCTGGTAATCCAAAGACGAAGACGGCGAGCCAAAGTCCAGAGATAACCGCCGCATGGCCTGGCCCAAGGCTGCTGTAACGACGATGTTGCATAACTAGCAACGATATAAAGTCTTCGGCAACGATGATATAAAGTACACTGACGATGTAGGAAGATGCAAAGATTGCACCAACAGCACACAATGGGGCACCGATTCCCTCTCCCGATGATAAAGCTTCGTCCTCACACACGCTGACAAACTTTTAGCGTAACCATTTACTGTCTTATGCAGATACATGACCAGATTGTCCATCCATTGAAACCTCACCAGTAAATGGTTCAACTCGAGGTGAAAACGAAATGAAGCTACTGCTGACCCACCAGTGTTGCTGCCATGAAGAGGAGATCCCAGTTCGAGTGGATAATAACATCGACAACACACCAAAGGTGCACGGCTCAAACCTGACGACGGTGCAAGATAAACTGAAGCATAAATTAACCCAAGTAAAAGTGCGATGACTATGGACTAATCCTGATGACGATGATCTAAGAAACCCACTACCTCTGAAGAGAGGAATAATAGCTGGGTAGTATCACTTTGATGATCTAAGAAACTCGATGAACATAGTACGGAGATGATAAATCAAAGCTTTGATGACGATGTGCCAATGTACGATGACAACAACAAAGTCCCCGAAGATCAGTTCATATGGTACCCACGATCAACCCGATGGTTGTTCCCAGTCCGAAGCTCGGTACAATCCCAGCACGATGCTATAAAGCCAAACGATGACACAAGGCCTGACGCTAATAATCCAGCTGACCCGAAGTACCCAAAGCTTAATTCGGATGATAGCTTCGGACCAATCCAAAGTCGTAGAGCAGCCGATATGTAACAGTAGCATAGCCAGACCCAAGCCAAATGACGATAGTCCAAATACACACTAACCTCCTGAAGCTTCCCTATACCTAAAGCTGCTACTCATGGGGCAAACACGTTGCTATTTGATGTTACCGTTGTTGCTGCAAAGATATTGCGGCCCGAGCCAAGCATCGCCATTACTCTGCCCCAGATGAAGTCCCACCGCAGATACAAGACTGGGGCAATGTCGTGAAAGCGTGGCCATGCAAGCTGCTGATGAAAACAAGGCGCTGCTACTGACATTTCTTTACTATGGCAAACATGCCGCTGAAACTGTTATATGGTAGAAATGGAAGGTTGAAGAGCCTTCATTCTCTATTTCCGCTGTCATATGGTAGAGATGTAAGGTTGAAGAGCCTTCGTTCTCTATCTTCGTTGTCATATGGTAGAGATGGAAGGTTGAAGAGCCTTTGTTCTCTACCTCAGCTGTTATATGATAGGGAGTGAAGGTTGAAGAGCCTTGGTTCCCTATCTTCATTCAATTCCTTCATTGGACTTCATTCTCATTGAAGAGACTTTCTAGTTGCTGAAAGAGACGTGTGAAGCTAATACGCACAAGACAACGTCGTGATAGAAGAGCTGTTGATGTTATGACGTACAAGATGATGATGCTGTAATACGTAAAATGTTGCTGCTACTTCACAGCAACCAAAGTTGACCAAGATGACGAGAGGAACGATGACCGGTGCCATGCTACTGCTGCTCGATGAATTGAAGCTATGTTATCACTACTCCGCAATACAACATTGGAGCACGAAGCCATCTCAAATAACCAATATGAGAGGACCTGCCAACGATGAGGTCAGCAAAGTTTCAACTACCATTGCCGCTGTGGACAAGTCCTGTTGCGACGTAGCTAAAGTTGTTATTTGCGGGTGCTGACAAGTGTTCCCAAACGCGAAGGTGGCAGGGGGCCAGCAAACAACAAAGATTCTCCGAACCAATGAGAAAGAATGGGGCAAGCCGTGCAAGAGAAGCCACATATCAGATAAAAAAGGTAAGATACATTTTAATTCCATGTGCTGGAACGTTTCAGAATTTCGCTGAAGAATAGGGGCAAGTATATATACTGCAACGCAGTATATTCTTCACGGAAATCCCTCCACAAAGAACACAAAAGCTTTCCAACAAAGAACAGATGGAGGAAACAACAACCAATGCAATGACAAACCAGGTGGAAGTGATTTTTTCTCAAGGATTATTCATCAATAACCCTCCAAAAAAAAAGGGACAAATTGTATACACCATAAAATACATTGACACGTGGATGGTGATTAGAAGCTGAAATAAGATAATGTTAAAACAACGCAACACACTACATCAATTCTAAGAATGCTTAGAAACTAAGTTAATGTCACTTTTGTAAATAACTAGTATCCCTTTTCCCTATAAAGATGGGAAGATAAGGAAGAGAAGGGGACAGATTTTTGGGGGTCAGAAATGAAGGGAGTAAGAGATCCACTATCTCTGAAGAGAGGAGTAATAGCTGGGTTGTCTCTCACTACCTTCGTACTACCTTCGTTATACCTTCGTTACTGAAACTTTCACTAAACTTCATCATCATTAATGGAGTTCATCAACCTTGTAACAAATCAAAAGCATAATAAACTTTCTTTTACCTTCCCGTGGATGTAGACACTCCGTTGTAGACACTCCGTTGTCGGACCACGTTAATTATCTTTGTGTGAATTCTCTTTTATTTACTTACATTTCATCATTGGCTTGTCATTTTAATTTATATCTTGCTGTTTCATCATTTTTGATCAATTGGTTGTGATACTAGAAAAATGGTATTCACACATATGTCGGTCACATATAAAACTTTGTATCTCTCTGTTGAGAGCTTTTGTGTAATGAAATTGTTCTGATAATTCCATAACAACTAACTCAGTCGTAGGAATTATTTTATTTTATATGAATTGATAGCTTGTATGGAATGTGGTATCCCTGGTGTCTATATATAAGGAGAAAAATTCATGTACAGCAGGAAAAAACGGACTTGGTCATAAAGATGAAAAATGTGTTCATATAAAATTTGCAAATAGTGGTTTGGGAACGTGGAAAATAGACGCTGGCGGTCCCGGAATTGCCTGGCGGCTAACAAATGACGGCTGCTGTCTGGCTATAACCCGAGGGTAGTATTAGACTGTTCTGGTTCTGAAGTTTAAACAATTTCCTTAGGTGCGTGATGATTACGCACGCTGTAACATTTCTCTTTGTGCCCAAGTAAATATTCTAATCCTACCTGGCTAAGACAAGCGCCAGCTACTAGAAGTTTCTAGTTCTAATTTTTGGTTTCTACAAAAGCCCGCGAAATTTGGTTTTAAACTTTTTAGTTTCCCACGGGTCTCATCTTAAGTTTCCAGTTTTGCCCTAATTTCTTTTCTCAGAGCTGGAGTTTCATCGTTTTTGGTCTCTACAAGTGTAAGATACTTGAATCCCAAAGCTACAATACTTCATAAATATTTCTTTTCCAGCATAACGATTTTGAAAACCTCTTTGATCGTCTTTAATCTCAGGTACCCATCTCTTCTCCGACTCTACTCCTGTTTAGTTTTCCTTTACACCTTATAATTGCAATAAAATTAGGTTTTTGTTTCACTTTTAGAGGGTTCTGTCGTTTTTATTTCAAGAAACCCCAAGATAATTAGTGTTTTTATTTCAAGAAACCCCAAGATAATTAGTATTTGTAAAATTTGGGGGTAATTGAAGTTTATTAGGTTTTGATCTGTCCTAATTAAAAAAGGAAATTCATGGTATATTAACCATTTTGTCTGATTTTATGCTTCAATAAAATTTTGTCTGATTTTTGGTGTTGTGTTTACAGAGAGGCCTGAACAAGAAACTGGGTTCACAATGAAACCTGAAGAGCTTGAACGGTGGAGGAAATACTTCGCTAGTGCTAAGGGTTCTGACATATTTGATATATTGAACTATGGAATTATTGTGGCTGCTATAGATTGCCCTATGGAGTTCAGAATTCGAAGGGATCAGATTGCTGAAACATTGTATTCATGTGGATCAATGAAAAAATGTTGTTTTCTGTCTGAAGGAGATGCTAATTGCGAGTATAAGTCTGGTTCCAATACTACTGTTGCTTGTGTAGAAGAAAATAAGGATGACTGTAGAGTAAAAGGTGAGAGTATTGATCATGAATGTGATGAGATGGAGATGAATAGAAACGACCCTTTTTGCGAGAATCAAACTGTAGAGGAAGTTTTAAAGATCAAACAAGTTCTCTTAGACAGTCAAAATAAGGTATACCTCTTCACTTGCCCTATTGAGCTCACTACTTTATTTCCACATATGGTCTCTTTCATATAGCTAGCCCTATTCTAACTTCAATAAGGTTTTCCAGATACAACCAGTTTATGTTTAATGTGGTCAAAGCAAAGCACTTATTGTTTGTTATGATTTGTGTGAAGAGTTTCCTAGGTAGAGTGTAGATTCCATATTAAGGTCAATATGATGTCCATATCCTGTTATTATATTGATCTCCTGGGTGCGTTTCGAAATGATTTAGTATCATTCTCTTTTCAATTTTAAGATGCTATACAAAATTTAGTAAATTCTTTGAACCCATTTCCAAGTACTGAATCAGAATTCAATTGGTGTCATTTTTTTGTGCAGTCTGAGGAGGAATTGTTGGAGGCTATGAGAAGGCTTCAAATGATGATTATTTCTATGGATACGCTGAAGGTTCGACTACAAAGATTTTTTGTTATTATTACTGTGTCCTTTTGTGAATCTCTGTTAATTTTTTCCCTTTTCATCATACTTGCTATATTAGATGTCATGTTGAGTTTATGCTGCCTAAGTTGTGTCAAATATTACTTACCCCACATGTGGCAGCATGTCTGATACAACTCAAGGAGATTGGCGGTGTTAAGGAGATTGGCGGGCTACTTCTCATTGATTTGATTTTCTCTTCAGGTAACTGCGATTGGAAAGGCGGTCACTGGCATTCGAAAGCACTCGTCAAAGCAGATCTCTCGCCTTGCCCGAACTCTCATCGAGTATGTCATTGATAACTGGTTGTTAGTTTCATTACTTGACTGTTTACATGGTTACTAATTTCTTCCCTAATGGGAGCCTCTATTGTAGTTTTGTGTCTGAGATATGCCGAGCATCTTTTTAAGCAAAGCAACAATCTAAAATACCATAGTAGAGGTGTATACCTTAATTTAGTGAGATTATCTTATAGTTGGAACTATTTTACATTGAATTGCAGAGGGTGGAAGCTAATGGTGGATATGTGGATGAGTGCTAACGATGAAGCTATTGCTGGTACCAAAATTTTCAATTGTTATCCAAGTTGTGTATGGCTTCCCTTTCTATTTTTCTATTTTAGGTTTATTCTAAGACCCCATTATTTTCACGAATGTAGCTGGAAAAATTTCATCAGGTTCCGGGAATACCTCGGTTGTGGACGAAGGAAAGGACCCTACACCCCCTCCTAAGGAAAAAGCCACCGGTGATGGAAGTGAGTCGATCTATAAAAAAGCGTTGCACTTATACGAGTTTGTTTGTTTCCTACAGAATACACTCTCCCTTAAAATCATTTTCTTGGTTGATGTTATTATTGCAGATCTCCGAAATCCACCTAATGAGGTTCGGCACAACTGTATTCCTACAATGCAGAGGAAAAATACTCCAAATAGCAAGCCACTAAAACCTCATCAGGCTAAGGTCATCACAACCGAGAAGAATGGACCCAAAGTGGCAAGAAAAGAAACTGAGACCAGAATGATGACTATAACCCCAAGTGATGCAACTAAGCTGCGTAATAACTTAAGTTCAGTTGAAGGTCATCAAAAGCTTTCTTTGAGTGGTCCAACAAATGTAAGTATCACATGTACAATTTAGCTATCCAAACTTTTTAATACGTCTGAAGATCGATTTAGCCCTGCATTGAGAGTTGGAAATAAAAAAGTGGAGCAACTAATATCTTAAACCGTGCTCTTTGAGGTTCCAGGATGTGGATGAAATCTCAGTTCAAATGAAACTTGAAGCTAGCAGGAAAAGGCTTCACGATGGATACCAACAAGCAGAGAATGGTCCGTTCTCTTTCATTTGACTCCTTCAGATTTAAATTAGATTTCATTGGACAGTGTACTTAGATGCCTTGTTCATTGTTTGTACAGCCAAGAAGCAAAGAACGATAAAGGTTATGGACTTCAAAGACATCCAGTTGAAGAGCCCTGGTAGTGGCAAACTCAGCCATATTAAACCTAAGAAGCCGAACTTATTGCAATTGCTCAGGCTAAAGCGATAAATGCTTGGACATCACAAAGCATGCATACAGGAATCCTACTAAACCTTTTGTATTTTGAAGTCATTGATGGAAGAACATCAAAACATGTTTGTAACTGCAAATGACAGCCACCTTCATCCATAGATTTCCATGACTGTTAAACAAGAAACTACTGAAGGAGAAAATGATTGTATATTCTGAGCCACCACCTAAGTTCATAAATCATAGTGTACAGATAAAATATTTGGAAGATAAAGTGTAGTTTGACATATATATTCCGTTCAATAGATTTTTCTGATTCTTGCTATTGTTCATGTGTCCATTATAAAATGTGGTAAGCCTACTGGTGGCAATGTGGTGTTTAAAATAGAAGTATGTTAGCTGAACTAGCCAGAAGAAATGATCAACTTGTCAGAGGTATTACTTCTGCAGGCACCTTTTACCCACCTCTAAAGTCTGGGTAGAGCTTTTCCAGTTTACCATCCTAATATCTGGATCTTGAAGATCATAATGAGAATTCAGACTTGATCTATTTTTTAGGTACACGGTTCAACACCGACAGCAGCCACAACAACAAAAAGGAACTCTTTGATTTTCTTATTATTTGATCGGCAAAGAAAAAATATACTATTGTCTGACGAAGGATTTAATATACAGCGGGCCAATTGGCCATAATATCAGCAAAAGAGACGTTTTTAAAGACGACCACATGAATATCTGGTACTTCGCGTTATTCACAACAGCAACAACACTAGTTTCCTTGTTCAGCTCTGAAGTTTATTTCACATTGAATGCACCAAACGATTGCCAATTTGCCATAGGGGTCATACACCAGAACTTCGACTGCACCTTAAGTTTTGAATATGCTGCCAACTTTGCAACATTGAACACATCTTCTGGCATTGTGAATCCTCATTTTAGTTTATCTTTAAAGTGAGACCATACTTCTGCAGCGAAAGAGGAATTACTTAATGTTTATTGGTCTGAAGTTTCTTATCATTTTACTGTTACAGTAGCAATGCATACTGAACATAATTATTAACAACAAATACATAAAGATAAATAGAGAATATTCAAACCATACCTATCCTTCGACTGTAGCATAGAGGAAAAATATTATGACTAGCCCTGTTCCGTAGCTGAGAATAATTCTGGAGACCTAAATTTGGGAAGAGAAGAAAACTGGTGCTTCTCCTCGATAGGAAGTAGCCGTCCCAAATGTAAGCTGTTCACTATCCAGCTTACTGGCTGCAATAATAAGTGATGATGGACATCAGATACAGATATGGAATAGTCACAATTCACAACATGAAAGGTCTTAGGCTGCATTAGGCTGGTGATCTGAGTCCAATGCTTACTAATAACATGACGTATATGCTTGGATAAGCCTGACAAACTAATTCTAAATATAAAACTTTACAGCACAATCCAGCTAAAGGTCCAACATAAACCACTTTCAAGTGATTCACCGTAACTTATCGGTTCTCAAGGTTAAGTTTTCAGGTTTTGAAAACGCACATTCTTTACATTTTGGATCTTAAAAACTGTTTAGAAGAACCCAGATATTCGAGTCGTATTCTAGTGATAGAAAGTTCATTTTTAAATCCCCAACCATAGTAATTCAGAAGTAAGAACCAAAAACTGTGAACACTAACCATCATTTGTAGCCTTCGTTCAGAGGCACATTTTCTCAAGTGACGTGACGTCCTACTGTCATCTTCAGCAACAATGGCTCCCAGCGAAATACTTTCAGTCTCTAAGCTTTGGATCAACCACTGAAGAGTTTTAAACAACTGACCACCTCCATGCTGGAAACATTTAATCACGCTTTTAACATGAAACATAAATTGTGAACAGATACTTCTGCTTCCTTCAAAATGCATGAGAAGAAGTATCAGAAAGATAGAGCTTACCTTAACAACCTTAGCAAATTTGTTACAAAATCCGGGTCTGCCGTGGAGCATTATTCCTACCCCGTCAAACATCCCGGCCTTATTATTGCAACAGACTGGCCATCCTAAGCTAGCGAACTTAGACCCGTATTGATTGGAAAAAATCATGTATCTGCCAAGGGAAATGATCAATCTGGAGGAAGGAGTTTAAGAAAATAATAATGAAGTTCTAAAGTTTGGACAGCTTTACTGCTGCCTTATATGATAATCCACTTTAATCAAGGAGCAAAGTCTCCAGCACTAACACAAATAATAACATGCAATAAAAGTAGAGTATCAAACTTACTTTTGTGGTGGTAATACTGAACCTGACGCCACTGAATCAGTGAGCCAGTTAACTTTGAGCAAAAAGGCATTGATCGCACAACCATACAAGAATTTAGTTGTTCGTGACTGCACCAAAAAAAATACAAGAGAACGTAAGTTTACGAAGAATACTCAAGCTGCTGTACATCATCAATTTTAGCTTCTGGAAGGGTCAATTATAGCTTTACTATGTACTATGCTTGACGTAATTAAGAAGCTCCAGTTTATAAACCATTGCTACTCAACCTAAGCATCACAAACCCATATATTGTTTTAGTCAGTCTTTACATACACCAACCTTTCTCGAACTGATCACAATAGGAAGTGGCCGGTGTTTGCACTTGGATCCTTTCATTTTTCTTGAAGGTGAAGGAACTTCAGATAGAACGAAACCTCCATGTTTACTAATCAGCTGACCAAGTTTTGTTTGTCTCTGACTTGTAAAACCTGTCAGCAAGAATTCTAATCCCTGAAAAATCATTTTTGTCTTATCCTTGATTTTCCATGAACTCAGATAAGTATCTACTTCTTCGCATCTTATGTCTGATTGGAGACCAGAACCTTTTGATCTTTTGCGAGTCCTGGTTATTCTTGAGCCTAAACATATACACGGAATAAGTAACTGAGATACTTCGAACTCCTGCCAAAAAGTTGAACAAGAAATCCTAGCTGTTCTAATCTATTTAAACAAAGGCTAGAAGTCTAAATCATAAGTGGCCTGTTGTACTTACGCATTTCGTGTGCAGATTTGCTCTCCCCCAAAATGATTTCAGCTTCTGAAAATCGAACTTTCTTCTTCTCCCGGCCGAGGTTTTCACAACCATTCAAAATTTTGAATTCCATCAGTTCTGCTCTTGCAGTACTTTCTACATTCACAACTTCGGTGTTATTTGAAAATTTCTGACCTTTAGACTCCAGGCATAAGAAAGTTGGTTCTGCAATAGCTGGCCCATCGTGATCCTTGTAATAGTATTCACAAGCAGAGGCCTCTGTGAATAAAATTTTGGTCGAATCCTTTATATGCGATGGTTTGAAGCAATCAGCAATTTCCTCGGAGTTGGCAGCAAGAGAAAGCCCCAGAGTGCTATAATTCTTCAGAGAGCTCAACCGTCTGAGACATGTAACCGTAGAACCTTCACCATTAGTATTGAGAAACACATCTTCCCCATGGGGAAATCTGCAGTGTAACCCTCTGGTACTTCGAAGTGACCTCTCCCACCCTAATTGGGTATACCAGTTCTCTCCAGCTCCATTTTCCGTAATTTTCTGATTGGTAGTGATGACATCGGTATTAGTATAAGAAATACTGCATGGCACAATGGAACAAAGAGGATCTGCCAAAGAATTACTTGAGCAGATATTTTGGGAAACTTCTATCCTCTCGCTATTGGTTGTGCGGCTTGTGCCACAAAAACCATCATAGGCAACGCTTGGCAAGGACGCCATTTGAGACAGAAATCCTGGCATTGCAACTGAGTTTTCATCTTGAATCACATCTGCAGATTCCGAGAAAAAACTAGTCTCCCCAATGAAATACTTTGGTACGGCTTTAATAGTATTCATGTCCACATCCACGATAGCTGCAACATCCTTGGAGAGTAAAGGAAATGGAAATTAATGGAGCTCACTCAATTAAGAAAATATAGCCAGTAATCCCCAACAAGAGACGTAAATAGTAAAATAAACATATTTCCTAACCTTGGGTTCTTCCAAAGTACTTCGATTTTTGTGGATTAACTGATGAAAATGAGTATTCAGATCTAAACATGGATCAGTCCAAAGCATATGTTGTGGTGCATAACCAGGACACTTCGACAAATTTGAACCCATCGCTAAAGCATCTTCAAACTTATTTTCACTGCAAATATCATTACAATCAAACAGTTGAGGCTTAGCATCAACATTCTGAGTTTCACCATCACATCCATATTGATTGTCCACATGCGGTGTCTCAAGTACAAGATAAATATTTTGCACTGAGTTGCATTCGTTCTTTTTAACTGAACTGGAGCAGCACATAGTGTCAAGTTGTGCAGCAGACAACCCTACATCATCAAAAGCGTCTGCCATATCATCTTCATCCAAGTCGGATAACAAATCAGTTTCACTTTCACTGACCTCCGTGGCAACGAAATCAGAAATGCTGTCTAACCCATCTGAGCAAACGCTATTCCTTGCTTGCTTCACACGAAGTGCAATATCAACTACAGAGGCAACAGGAAATGAAGCAGAGTCCCCCTTTACTATTTCGGATATGACCAGTGCTTCTGATGCTGCAATAGAGAGCTCAATTGTATCTTTATTCATATCAACATCATTTTGCTCTTGATTTTTCTTCTTATCAATCTGATCACCTCTGATGAGATATCGGGTCCTATTACTAAACATTCTTGACTTGGTTGCAAGGGTTGCGATCACCCCACCTTTCTTATTCTCCATTTTGCATTGCCAGCTCTAGCCTTTGGACTAGACGAAATTTCAGCTTCTGGTTGTATAGACAGAACTCTTTCAAAACCTTTCTAAACTACTAAACTATTGGTTTAGTAGAAAAATATTGGTTTCATCTTGTACTAAACTACCAGACAGAACTCTTCTGGTTTTATCCACCTTACTAAAATACTCCGGATCTGTCTGACGTCTCATCGCACAAAAATCTACAAGTTCCAACTGTTAAAGGGAAATGTACATACAAGATTAATTGTCTAAATCCCAAACATTAGATTACAGTCAGCGCTAACAAACGAACAAAGATTAAGAACGAGACACGCCTAATCGAAATGCATTGCATCTAAGATTATTATAGTAAGCAAAAATATTCAAAATCAAGAAAAGAAATAATAATTATTGAAGGTTACAACTCACGAATATCATGTTATGTTTTGCAAAACTGTTAAAAGAAGCATTATAGATGAATTATTTAGGGGGTTTTCGAACAAAAATAAGAGAAGAGAAATTTATTTGCAACAGCAAAGAACAAAAAGATAAGAAGAAGAACTTACAAATGAGATTTCTTTATCTGATCGATGATAAATGTAAGCTCCAACCTTGTATAGAAATGTTGCGAGCTCTTAAAATCTCACTGCGAATTAATTAGGGTTTAAGATTAGGGAATCTTTTGGCGCGAAAGGAAAGTAGGAGACGAGATCTAAGGTTTTTTCAAGGTGGGCTGGCTCCACCAAATAACGGAAATACCCTTGATAAGTGAAATGAGCCGCCAGATTGGAGTGTTTTTTTTTTCTTTCTTTTTTTCTTTTTGCTACAAAGAAAAACAACTAAGAACAAAACTATAAGTAACAACAATGTCGTACTGTCGTGGCCGAAATACGAGAGGGGGGTTTGGTGGAGAACGACCACATATTGTAACCGTGACTTAGAACATACTTAGCTGGAATATGGGCAGTGACGTTCCCATCTCTTTTGTTGTAGACGAACTTGACCTCGGAAACTCTTTCTTGCATTGGCTCTAATTTGGAATATTAACTTACATAATAGGGATGTGAATATTTTCCTCAGTCGTCATCTTGACCAACTTCTCACCATCACTCTCTATTATAACTATGTGCATCCTGTTGACAACAGCAAAGTCAATAGTCAGTGAGACAACCATTTCAGCTTTAATGGGACTCAGCACCTCATGAGAATTAGTACCACAACCTTTAAACTTAGCGCCACAATCTCTAGCCACTACTACCTAACCTGACTTAAAGTTATCAAAAACTGCATCCACATTCAACTTGATCCAATTGATTTCCAGGTGGTTCCATATAGCTGCCATTTTCCTCGGGTCAATAGAATGGGGGTTTGTATTTCTTCTTCCAAAAGAACTGATGCAGAGCAGTTGAACCATAAAACGCCTTCCTTGATGATTCCATGGATTGGACGAATTCTGCAGTTAAAAACTTTATCATTTATGTTATTCCAAAGAGCCCACATCACACAACTACCCATTTTAATGACTTCGTAATTCCCTTTTTCGGCAAGCCATTCAGTAATAATTTTTTTGCAGCTCACGTCCCTATATATTACAATTCTGCAGCCAAGAGATCCAAAAAAAGTGTTCGCAGCCACTGGGCAATCAAAGAAAATGTGATTTATATCTTCAATGGTTGCACTGCACAACCTGCACTCTTGATTTATACCTGTAATATGTTTTATGAGGTTCTTGAAAATAACTAGACCTTCATGCACTACCCTCCAAGTAAACATGAGAATTTTTGGTGCTAAATCTTTTATGTTCCAAATATTTTCCAAGGGAAAGTATCATTGTGAGTGTTATATGAGCTAGGTACATTGTCTTTGAGAGCTTTTATGAAAGATCTGCATAAAAATGTACCATTTGGATGAGGTTTCCAGAGCATTTGGTCTTCGCCATCTGGTAAATATGTGTTAAGGATCTAAGTAGCAGAGTCTCGTGGAAGAGTTGAGTTATATTGTCTTCGTTCCACCTAGTGGGATCATGTAGAATAAGGTCAGAAACCTTGCATATATTTCCCAACGAAGAATTTTCTTTCAATTTATGCTTGCTATTAGGGTGGTTGTTGAGCCAAGGTTTTTTTGTTACATGAATTATGTCTCATTTTTCAATGTTCGAGATGCAGTTGTCTTTCATATCTTCTTTGCAGTCAATAATTGTTTTCCAAGTTGAAGTGCTTCTCGAGTTTGCTGTAGCTTCCCAGAAGGACTTGTATTTAAAATACTTTGCTTTCATAATAACACCCCATTTACAATTATGATTGTCAATGATTCTCCAGACTAGCTTCTCAATCTAAGCTATGTTAAGATGAGTTAGAGATCTTATTCCCAAACCACACTGGTATTTCTTTTCAAGGAATCTAATCCAATTTATGAAATAAGTCTTTCTTATGCTCGAATTGTGACCCCACCAGAAGTTTCAGATGATCCTTTCCAACTTCGAAATTAGAGTCTTTGGAAGAATAGATGTGGTCATATAATATGGAGGAATCATCCTCAAAATAATTTTGATATGCACTGTCTTCCTAACATGATTAGGGCGTATCCTTTTTGTTAGAGCATAGCTCGGCTGAACCCATCAAGCGTTAGTATGTCAAGTTTGGTTGTCATATTTAGTTACAAAACTCATTTAGAATCGCTTGATTATTTACTAGAGTCAACTTTGTTTAGGTTAGACTAGAAAGTCTAGGAATGTTGAGACGTACAAGTATTACTCTGAAGACCTGAAGAAAGTGAAAAAGTAACGACTGCAACGAAAACATCATCCTTCCTCTTGAGGTTAGGAATACTGACTTGATCTTTTTTCTATTCTTGACGTATCTTTCAAGTTGCTTTATATTGAAAACATAACATGCGAAGCTATATTTATAAAATATACTCTAGTGATTAGATCACTTGGTCATAGCATTATGATCAAAGTATCATGGAATTATTTTACAAAGTATAACGCTTATCTTTTGAACTTCGTAAATACGACATCAACATAATTTATGTATTTAGTTACTTGATTATGTGTAAGGATATAGGTGTGATTTCATCCTAGAAAACTATGTATTATTACATTAGTTTAAGGAAGTATATTTGTGAACTTGATTCATGATCGAAAAGGAAATCATGAATGTGTTGGCCCGGTTCTTTATTGAATATCTTTTGATGACCAGTACTAGATGACAAGGTAAAACCTATCTTGACTTATGTTGAGAATCAAGGTATAACTGGTCATAGCCTATAATGTGTAGCAAGGTGTAATCGGTCATAAGATGATCCATAAAGCAAGGTGTAACCGATCACAAGCTACATTGTGAAGTAGGGTGTAATCGGTCACAAGTTGAATTGGAGAGCAAGGTGTAACCGATCACAAGCTACTTTGGGAAGTAAGGTGTAACTGATCACAAGCTACATTGGGAAGCATGGTGTAACCGGTCACAACCTATCTTGGGGAGCATGGTATAGCCGATCACAACTAATATTGTGAGTCATGGTATAACCGGTCCCAAGAGAAAAACCGAGTTTCCAAAGTTCATATATTTCTTCATGTTGTGTGTGAATTAGAAATTAGGGTTTGCTAAGAAAAACTTCTAGATGGCGACATTATTTGGACATGTACATAACTTTTATCATTTATTGTTCAAAGATATTCATCGATGCTCAAGGTGATCCCATACCGAAATATTGAAAAGCATTTAATTATGATTTTCATAATATACGTTTTAATTACCAGCAATTAAAGCATATCCTCTGGAAAAGGTTTATTAGTAAATATGCAAAAACTAATAATAGAAGTTTTCAAAGAGAGATTTCAGAAACATTGTTTGACATTTAATTGGGAATAGAAAAACTGAAATTAGGTACTTTATTGCATATATTGAGAATATTTTCGATTTTAGAATTTCCTTGTTTTCCAAACAACCTTGGTCTATAAATACTTGAGTTTGCATTTCTTGCAAACTATACTAAGAGCCATGAAAACTTCATTTGTGTTGTTTCTGGTGGAGTCGTCTATCCGGAGAGGAAAGTACCCTAATTAGACGAAATCTCTTACAACCGCTCGTTTAAAAACTTATGTGGGATCAAGAAGCTCTACGAGTACCGATGGTGGGAAACTAGATAATTACATTGTTATTTTAATTTTTGATTATTGATTTGATTGACTAACGGTTGTTGAAACTTTGATTGCACCTAGTTTGATTATTCTTGAGAGCCTTCTCTTCTGACATAAGGGTCGCTCAAACTAGATCAAAGTATCGACAGGATCTTTAGAACCATTTGAGGATCTATAGACATATTGTGATAATCCATTGTTAACAGACTCCGTTCTGTGTGTGATTGATCACAAGAGGATTTAAGTTTGAGTTATGCAGGTTATTGAGAAGGAAATTGAAGATTTGAAGACAAAAAAGATTTTCTTATTAGTTTTCGTATCTTGTGAATTTGTGCACACATCCTGATCTGTTGGGATCCAACTAGATCTTGTTTATCTTTGATAGACCTTGTGATTATCTAGTTGATAAGATCGACACCACTTTATAGTTACTCTTTGAGTTTTATATTGTTTGATTACGAAACCGGAAATTGGTTATTTCGGTAATCAAATTTTGGATTGATCTAACCAGACAGAGGAGTTTATTAGATTAAAATAAATAGGGACGGAGCCAGGATTTTTCCACAAGGGGGGCGAAGATAAAGAGGACAAACACAAACCATTACTAAATAGAAAACTTAAACCAAAGCTATTTAAGTTAAAAATTATCAAAATGTTTGCCAATGCTATTTAAGTTAAAAATGATCAAAACGTTATGCGACGTTCTTTTAAGTCTCGAAAAGCATCAATAATTGAGTCCATGCTAAACTTTTTAGCAATTTCTTTTTCGATGTGCACAATCAAAGAGTCTCCAAGGAATTCATAACCCATTTTGCTGCGAAGTCTGGTATTGATAATTTTCATTGCAGAAAAAACTCGTTCTGCTGTTGCAGTAGAAACTGGTAGGGTAAGCACAAGTTCAATCACTCGATGTATAAGAGAATGTGTAACCGATTTTCCATTCTTCACCAACCATTCACACAAACTAGATATATTCTTCAATTTCTTAAACTCTTCATAAGAAACAACACTATGCTCATAATGTTGAAGTTGTATCCTCAAGTGTAACTTTTCTTGTTCTGTGAAGTCCTTCGGATAAAACTTATCAACCAATTTGCAAATATCATCACTTCTAAATGGATTTTCCCCTTCACGAGGATCCAAAGCTGAACTAAGGATAAGTAACTCTATCTCTTCTTCGTTGAACCTGCTTTTTAGTTCTTCTAAGTGAGAATCTATAGCAGCATTAAAAATATCCACACGATAGTGTTGCATAATCGTAAAAGTACTTGAATGATAACGAGCTTCTACTCCTCTAACTAATGGAACATGGTTAGCATTTAAATCAGGAGTATCTATATTTCGAGCAGTACAAAATGCAGTTACCTCATCGATTAGTTTATCAGGGCCATCATCTCTCAACTTTTGAACAATGCTTTAGTTGAGGAAACAAGTTCCATAGCATTTACAATATCTTGAGATTGGTATTGCAAAGCCTGCGAGAGTAAGTCAGTGATAGTCATGGTCTCCCTCATGAGATGCAAGATGAAAAAAAACTCAAAAGTAGTCATAGTTTCATAAGCCCCCTATGCTATTGATCGTTGTGAAGCTTTAGTACCATCTTGAATGACGTTAAGCAAAACTTGACAAATTGAACTAAACATATAAATCAAGCTAGAAACCGATCTAAAATGAGAACCCCAACTAGTATTTGCAGGTCATTGTAAACTACCTATCTGATTTAAACCGCTTCCAGTCTCAATTTCATCGATATATATCAAATATTCAATATTAGCAGCTTGAGCAATCATCAATTCATCTTTACGCTTACAAGAAGCACCAACAATATTAATAACCATGTTTAGTTTTATGAAAAATTGATCAATCGGTATAACTTCTTTTGTTGCAGCTACTAACGCCAATTGTAATCTATGTGCTAAACAATGAATATAATAAGCATATGGACAATCATTCATAATCAAAGCTTGCAAAACATGCCACTCACCTCGCATGTTACTTGCGCCGTCATATTCTTGTCCTCGAATATTCTGAACATCCAGATCGTGTTGAGTTAACGCTGAATATATTTGTTGCTTTAAGGTAAATGCGGTTGTATCTGAAACATGAACAAGTCCAAAAAATCACTCTTGTATCCTCCCATTCTTATCAAAAAACCTAAGCACTATTGCCATTTGCTCTTTTTTGGATTCATCAACGATAAGACAAAATTTTCTATCACCAATCTCTTCACGAATTTCTTTTTTCACTTTTGTAGCAACCACATGTAGAATCTCCTTTTGAATCTGTAGAGAAGTATAAGAAGCATTTTTTGAAGCTTTATCTAATACAACTGCTTCAACATCTTTATTATAAGAAGCTAATATATCGATCATTTCAAGAAAATTTCCACGATTCAGTGATCCTTGACTTTCATCTCGACCTCTTAATGCATAACCTTGAAATGTAAGCCAGCAAACTGCATCAATTGAGGTTTTGAGTCTCAACCTATTTTCAGCAATTTGTTACGAAGTATAACTCTCGACTACTCTTTCTATACGTTGAGAATTATTCTTCAAGTCCTCTAATTATTTCATTGCATCCCCGTGAATTTTGCTACGCATATGTTTTAAGAATTTGCATCTTTCTCCGTCATTAACTTTCTTCCAGTTTCTGAACCCATTTACAGTAAAAGCATTCTTAGAAGCATTGTTTGAAGGTTTAGTAAATAGATAGCAAGGTAGACAAAAAGCTGCGTCCTTGCGAGGAGAGTAGTCTAACCATGATGGAAATAAACTAAACCATGTATATAAAAAAGGACGTTGGTTACCAAGGTCTCCAGATAGTGGATATGCTGAAAGCTTAGGTTGATATGGACCGGCTTCAATGTATGCTCGTCTAATTTCTTCTCGCTGGTTAACATCATATTCCCATATTTGAGGCTGATAATTCTTCTTGAATAATTTGACGCTTGGTTGTCACCAATTGGAATCTCGTTACTTGGAACCTCAGTATTCCTTATCGGAGAATTTATCGCTTGGTCGTTAGCATTTGAAACCTCGATAGTTCTAGTTGTAAACGATGAGCATGAAGTTTCGGGGTCGTCGGTAAATTCCTCTTAAAAAAAATTAAATAGCGTAACACCTTGATTACCCTTCGTCTTTTAACTACAAAACAGCAAAAATTCAATATTACATTAGCGGATACATGAATGAACTGTCTAACATAATTGATTGAATAAATTGACAACAAATATGCTTCATTACATATAAACAATAAAACAAAAATTGGAATCTATAACAAAACAAAACAAATTAAAGAACAGGCATATAGATTCTTACTTTTTTAGATACACCTTGACCTTTATCCCCATCCATTTGTGATTTGTGTGCAACAGTTCAATTTCTGTTGCACCTAAAATAAGTTAGATCAGTTCTTGACCTCTTTTGTACAGTGTTAAACAATAATAGGAACTTATAATTCAAAGACAATCCACTGTATTCAGAGAGTAATTAATCAATAAAAGATTAATCCAGACAAACAAACAACCCTGGATTTTAATTTTAAATATGAAACAAAAATAATCTAGTGACTAGTCCAAAATTTATAAATTGAAATTCACATTCAATTCAATCATATCTAAAACCTAAATCAAACAAACCTAAATGTTAAATATGATATGATTCATGAAAGACAAAAATTTAGTCTAGAACTTAAAATTTACACTCAATTATTTAGAAACTAAATTGATAAGAAAGTAGAAAAATACTTTCAATGCAATCGCTTTCTTCTCTCCTCATATAAAGATGAAAATTTTGCAGAGCTAAGAAGTTTTTATGTTGGTTTCTTGTTCACTTTCTTTCTCAATATTATTTTATGTAAAAAAAAATATTGAAAATATCAAATCGGATCTCATATTCTCAAGCAGATAAACTATAAAAGGTAACACGTTTTGGTAAGCTATAACTATGTGTTTAGACTGAGGCTTAGTTTGGTATTATTGTGGCTTTTATAAAAAACACTTTTCAGCTGTGCGTTGTTGTGCTGTGATGTGAGAAAAAAGCGGTTAGATTTTTGATAAAATATGAATTAAAGTTAAAGCTGATTAAAAAAACAATCAAAGTGTGTTTGGTAAAATATGAGATTCAACCACTGTTGTTGTGACAAATGACAAAAACAAATATATCTCTGAAAATAGTTTTATTCAATTTTATTGGGTTTAAAAATAATTATTTTTGTTACTATTAAATATATCTCTGAAAAACGGGCACCTAACTCAGCTGGTCATCCCCATTTCCCAAAAATTTCATGCGCTCCAGGAGGTCCCAGGTTCGAGCCCCCAATGGCGTAATATTACAGGAATTAACATGGAAGGTAGAGTTAGCTTGCTCCCCTTGTGACACAATCTCAGCCTCCCCATCCGCTTCGGCTTCTTTGGCTAGGTTACCTATGAGGCTCGCTGGTAAGCTAGCACATCAACCTGTTTAATTAATGTAGTAGTATGTTGTTGGAGCTTAGCTTGTTAGGCTTCCAACTAGTTAATGTAATACTCTTTATCCAATAATAAAATTTATTAAATATAAATATATAAAATTTAAATTTATTAATTGTACTATTATTATTTTTGTTAAAACAAGTTATTTTACTTAACAACTTTTTAATATATATATATATATAGAGAGAGAATTTTCAAACAAAAAGTTAAACTAAAATTAAGTAATTATTTTATTTTTATTTTTATTTTTATTTTTGACAAATTAAATGAAATGGTATCATAAAATAGTTTAAAAATAAAACATAATACTATTTAAAGATTAAAATATAAGAAATAAAAAATTGATTGTACATATATTTAAGGGTAATTTTTGTCATTTACAAAATAAAATAGGGACAAAAAGGATAAATCAAGCATTAAATTTTGGTGGGACCAAAGCTTATGCTTGTGTAGCTTTTAAAAGCTCCTCCTCCTCAGCTTTTAAAAATTGAGGAATTTGGGAAGTGCTTTGGGTAAAAAGTGAAAATGCGGGGGTCTAACAACCACACCCAACAATTCGTTTGGCAATATGAGAGGACTTACTTCAATACACTTTTTAGATAATTAACTAGACAGTGAGACTCAATCTAGAATAAAGTATACCAAAGAGTTTAATATCTCTAACTCTTAATTCAATCCGCAACCAGCAAATAGAAATCTGCGAGCCCGATTAAATATAAGAGGAATTACTTGAACGGTACCAAAGACCAATGTTCAAGTGTCAATCAATGTAAATCAACAACAAAAGGTTGGATATTCTAATTGATTGATCTTAACGCACAACCTGTGATATTTCAATTATATAACAAAATATAATGCGGAAAAGAAATAACACAGACACCAGAATTTTGTTAACGAGGAAACCCCAAATGCATAAAAACCCCGGGACCTAGTCCATATTGAACACCACATTGTATTAAGCCGCTACAGACACTATCCTACTACCAATTAACTTCGGACTGGACTGTAATTGAACCCTAATCAATCTCACAATGAATCAAGGTACAGTTGCGCTCCTTACGTCTCTGATCCCAGCAGGATACTACGCACTTGATTCCCTTAGCTGATCTCACCCAAAACTAAGAGTTGCTACGACCCAAAGTCGAAGACTTGAATAAATCTGTCTCACACAGAAAAGTTTATAGGATTGAATAAATCTGTCTCCCACAGAAATACCCAAGAGTTTTTGTTCCGTCTTTTGATAAATCAAGGTGAACAGGAACCAATTGATAAATCGGACTTATATTCCCGAAGAACAACCTAGTATTATCAATCACCTCACAATAAACTTAATCGACTAGCGAAACAAGTTATTGTGGAATCACAGACGATGAGACGAACGTGTT
This sequence comes from Papaver somniferum, assembly GCF_003573695.1. Taxonomy (NCBI): domain Eukaryota; kingdom Viridiplantae; phylum Streptophyta; class Magnoliopsida; order Ranunculales; family Papaveraceae; genus Papaver; species Papaver somniferum. The sequence goes on from NC_039366.1 coordinate 171,011,897, forward strand.
TGTGATTACTTTTCTATATTGCCTATCGGAGACATAAATCTCAAGCCAATTTTACAACTGCACTCAATCACGATAGAAACAGCAAGATCAGATCATGCAACTACAAAAAGAATAGTTGGGTCCTACATGGTATCGAGAAGAAACCTAAGGTTAAAGGAGAATATACTCTAGTTATAAAACTAGTAACACACATGAGGTGTGGGGATTAGGTTTCCCAGTTGCTAGAGTTCTCCTTTATATAGTTTTCAAATCAGGGTTTGCAATCCACGTTACCTTGGTAACAAAGAATTCAATAATCACCATTAGATGAAAAACTTGATTCAACCAAGCTAATATCTTTCAACCGTTAGATCGAACTTAGCTTGTTACACACAAATGAAATGTACCCTCATTTAGGTTTATGTAACCATACCCAAACATGTACACCTTGTTGGTTCACAAATAGTTAACCAAGGTTATCCATATGATTACTCTCATATCAACCTTATTCACCTTAACCATAACTAGTTCAAATGACTCAAATGAAACGTTAAAGAGTTGTTCAATTTCTATATTCTCATGAATTTATACAAGAACACAATTGAAGCAAAATCGGTTTGATTCACTCGAATCAATACATGAACATTATAGCCACGGTTTGCAAAGATTGCATTCCTTATTGATAAATGTTTTAGGTTCATGTACAACCGATCTTAGAAAGTAACCACTTAAGTATGCAGAAAGTTCCTGAGAGTGAGCATTGATCGTCATGTCATGTCAATATAGTTTGTGTAGTTGATCTTAGACTTCATGGCGCTTATCACTTGAAGACGAAAAACTACTAAGGAGAGCTTGTGGAACTTCATCGACAAAAGGTATGTGGAGACTTAAACTCATCTATCACTTGGAAAAGTCTATTTCTACTCTATCTCCTATATTGAGACATAAGTCGTGTTACGATATAGTTTTCTCTATACACATATGAGATTTCGAGCTGAGTATATTTCACTTACATATTTCTCGTAATATGTGTTGGTAAGTTCGCTTCGACCAAGGTCATATTATATCATGAGAAAATTACCGAGTAACATCTTACATGGTTTGTGTGATACAATCATTTGGTGTAAGACTTGGAATGTTTCGATAATGATTATTTCAATATCTTGAAAATTGCTTTGATGCTAATAGTGTGTGAAAACGGCTATTGTCATTATAGAAGAATGTTTCAATGATTGAAATAAAGAGTTTAGAATCTTGTAACCATCTTTGGATATAAGCATAGTGTGTTCGCACATTAGTGCATAAGTCCAAAACCGGGAGCCTAAAGTATGCATACTTGTGTGTATACAAAAAGGTTGTAGGAGACTGGGTAAGTATGCGTACCCGTACGCATACTGGCGGAAGTTCACGTCCGTGAATTTCTGCTTAGTTTGAAAAACAAAACCAAACTCATCCGGTTACCTAAAGTACGCGTACCCGTACGCATACTGGCGGAAAGTTCACGTCCGTGAATTTATGCTGAGCATTTATCGTGCGGAAAGTTTCTATATATGAAATTTACTCAGAATGGTGCGTGCAACAACAACTTTCCGCATGAACTCTCAATATTCACATGGCATGGCCGACTAGGCTACTCACGCCAAATATTAGAATATTATTATTCTAATATTTTCCAAATTTTGATCAAACGAGCAAAAGTTCTACTTGCTCATTCGAGCAAAATCAAGAATTTCAGTCAAAGATCGAACTCTTTTGATAATTCAAAATATTGCTCAAACGCACATCAGAAAATATCGAAGCTCTTAGGACTGAGACACGGACATTATGGTGACACGGGCATGCTTCCTTGACCGACCAAGGCCGGCCCTAAGGCTTGCAAGGATCCGGTCTCACACATTCTTATAATTTTGACCTAATTTGCTCAATTGCTCATATTGGGTCCAAACTCTTTCCAACCAACTTGGAATTTTCTCAAACGACCATCCGCTGGTCCCACGACCACCAAGGACCGGTTTTATGCCCTCTTGGCCGGTCCCTCACTTTTCCATAATTAGGTTTTATCACTTAATGCTCAATCGAGCAATATTTCAATGAATGATGAAACCGGCATTTGATCATCATTCTTTCACCAACTGGCCAACTAAGGACCTGGTGCACGCTCACTCGAGCACTTGGGCGCCACATGGACTCCCTCATTCCATGTGGTCGGTCCCTCCCTCATTCCATGTGGTCGGTCCCTCCCTCACTCATGATTTATTTTGAACAATTCATCAATGGACGAACAATTGATCAAAAATTAGGGTTTTTTGAACAAACGTTCCACAAAATCGTCATTCTGAGCAAGTTCAAACACTAATAAATTTATGTTGATCCAACAATCAATATCTGAATTAATTATATAATGTTCGGTAGTTTACCAATATTTTAATTAATATTTTACTGGGTCACGTTACCAATAAATAATACGTCGAATTGAGAAATACTTGCTCAGTTGCTCGAATATTGATCCAACTATCAATATTCAGTAATTCGTCAAGTCGAGCAATACTTGCTCAGTTTCTCGAATTTAACAGTATTTGCTCAGACGAGCAATGTCAACATAAGAACACGTATGTTCAATCCATGAATCACTGAGCATTCGTCACTCATGCTCAATTCAACAAAACTTAGACTCATTGTCTAATCAGTCAACAACTGACTAATTAACACACGTCTGTTATGCAGACTCCACGATTCGTGAGACATCAATCATGTCACATAGGGGGATATCAATTAGGGTTTTGGTCTGGCGGCCTACGGCACGTGGATTCATCCATGATGAGAAATGTGAGTAAGTCGTGCAAGTGGTTGAAGGAGTTAGCAAAGTAGTGGGTGGACGGTTAACCAAGTCTCCGCACGACCCGGAACTGGTTTCACCACGATTTCCCACTTACCCACTCTTTCACTCAAGAAACCGTCACACTTATGGGGATCAAGGTGTTTACTATTCTGACAATATAAATAACTCTCTGAATCCATGATTGAGGGGACAACATTCTTCCACACAGAATTTTTCGTGCAATTACTCTCAAGAATTCGTCAATCTCCCAGAACTTATTCGAACTCATCAGTTCACAGAAATTGCAGAACCCTTCAACACATCCACAATCCTTAATCATCATTGATCCCACACAATTCTCAGCTTCCCTCCTACAGACCAACGCATCTCCCTCTTTGCGACCGAATTGACTCTGGAGCGTCCATTGACTTGGTTTAGGCCGGAGTCCTACAGATTGATCTCTCGAATCTAAGCACTCCCTTTGCAGTGCATCTGTGTGAGGTTGAACAGTTTTCTCGGTTGAGGAGTCTCGACAACACGCTCGTCTCTTCAATTCCCTGAAAACCAGCGAACCGTTTTTCTCCATCTACAGATTGGCGACCATAGTGGGAGATAATCTCTCGGTTGCAATCTCACATTTTCACAAAATGGATGGTCTTAGGTCTGGGTTAGTTACAAATGCAAACGACGCTAGCACTAGCAACAATAACAATGATGGTATTCCAGAAACCATTCCTGCTTCCAAAAATGGTGGTGACACTATTCCTCCTCAAACCAATGTTGAAAATCATCCTCTCTTCGGCCGTCATCCTGAGGAAGTCAGAGAAAATCCACCCACCATTGCTGATCTCATGGAAGTCCAGGAAGTTCTCGCCAAAAATCAAACTGTTATGGCTGCTACTCAGCAGGAGCTGTGCAACTATCTCAAAACTCTGACAGATAAAATGTCAGAGAAAACTAAGGAAGGGTCAGAAAAAGGAAAAGCCAAAGAAGTCGACCCTGAAGTTTCACCAATCCATGTGGTAGATGATGGTGAAGTCTGCAAAACTGCGGAAAATCCACCAGAGAAGGAGTCGACAGGTTTCATCACTCGTGAAGATCTGGAGTGTTTCATGGAGACTAGCGGAAAAGGCAACGCACCATCTTTTCATCGTCATCAACCTCCATACCCTGCTGCTACGCAAAGGATCCCTCTCCCAAAAGGCTACACCTCTCCAACACACTATATAATAGAACATGGAACGCTCGAGAACATGTCTCGCGGTTCTTGGAAGCATTAGGAGAGCATGAACGTAATCATGTTGTCCGTCTGAAGGAGTTCTCGAAATCTCTGACAGGCAGAGCATATACTTGGTACAACAACATTGCGCCAGGAAGCATAGCTAATTGGGGAGAAATGATTAATCCTTCTACAGGAAGTACTTCTTTGTTTCTGAGCAGGTTACTCTTTCTAACTTAGAAAAGATGGCTCAGAAGAACACTGAAAATCCGAACGAATATGTGAAAAGGTTCAGAACCCAGGCTTTGGATTGTCATGATCCTAATGTTACTGAACAACAATTGGTGGACTTATGCATCAACGGGATGATCCCAGTCTATAGAGCCTTGCTGGAAAATCTCCGGTTTTAGACTTTCTCATAACTTCATGAAGCGGCCAAGCGATCATCAACAACTGCTCTGGTCTTGCTAGAAAGAACAAAAACCGTCAAAGTCGAGGAGCCGAGAGACACTTGAAACGGCACCTCCAGACGTTTAATCAAAAAACAATACAATTTTGAGGCTTTCATGAATGTTGCTGAAGGGAGCAAGAGAAAAGCTGAAGCACAGCAACATAAAAATGCTCACCCAACGTCTCATCCTCCAAAAGCGCCAAGGAAGGACAATCAGGCTAGAAACGCACAACCACATCAACAGAATGACCAGGAAGAGCCTGACTTCCCTTTTCCCATTGAAGAAGTTATCGAATTATTAGGAGTCTAGATTCAAGACGGCGCGATCAAACTACCTCATATTAAAAGGAAGCCAACTGAGGAACAAATGGAAAATCCATGCTACTATCGTTTCCATATATATGTCAGTCATCCAACAAGTGATTGTATAACTTTGAAGCGCATATTCAAAGAAAAGGCTGATTCAGGAAAACTGGGGACTGAAAGAGTGCACAGAAATTCTCTCCCGATCAGAACATTTACACTCTCCGAGCAGCCGGTCAAAGAAGCAGTTCAATCCTTGATCGAGCATGTCTGTGAATTGCTGTACTTGTCGAAAGTTCATAGAAATGATATGTTTGTTGCATTAAACCACATTGTGTCAGGGAAACAATTAGCAATTCAAGAAGCACTCCCTGAACCTCCAGCAACATACAAGGAGATGTACGACTGGGGACTTCTCACCACAATCCATATCAAAGGAAATGAATTCAAATGAGCGTTGGTCGATGTTGGCACTGCTGTTAATATCATTCCTCTGAAGACTCTCAGAGCCGCGGGCATCACTCGACAAGAAGCCACTAATGCTCATGTCTCAGTCAGAGATCACGAAGGAATATCCAGAGACGCATATGGTTACATCATCCTCAGAATGAAAGATGGGGAAACCTGGTCAGAAACCAAGTTTCACATAATCAGAGAATATCCATGATATGACATGGTTCTTGGACGGACATGGATTCATGTTGAGAAGGTAACTGCAACACCTTCAATTGCACATTTCTCCGTTGAAGAAAGCTCTGACTCGGATGAAGCAGAAGATGATCCACCGTTCGAATATTTGGTAAAAGTCAAAGCCTTGATGGAACTCACACAAAAACCCGAAGAGAGCGCACATGAATTCGTCAAGAGGTTCCGCACTCAGGAAAGTCTCATTCCCCCTCATGCATCTATATTACCAACTTTGAAATATGCTACTTTGATCAGGGGACTTGATCTTACTCATAACTCAGCCGTGACCAAGCGTTATGAGTGGTTAGTCTCACTTCAGCAATACTTCACCAAATGGTTAGACGCGGAACCTCTCCGAATCCATCGTCTCACTGACACAGTCATTGCTGGAATAATGACCGAATTTCACAATCAATATACTAAATATTCTCCCTTGCACGAGTGTCCACATGTACCGCAGAATTGGAAAGCTCCACCAACATGGAATCCTACTATACGAGGAATTCCGAACCAGAAGAAGATATTCAGGGCATGAGAAACCAAGCCTAACAAATTTCATGAAGGAGATTTGGTTCTTAAGGCAACTAAACATAATTTGTATTCCACAAAGAGTTCTAGCTGGGAAGGACCTTTTATGATTGTAAGTCAGTAGTTGGAGGATACTACAAATTGGTTGACATAAAGGGCAAGACAAGTATACCAGTGATTCATGAGAATTGGCTCAAGATTTTCGACGCCTGAAGCATTCAACATTGGGTATTTTATGTCCAAGATAAACGCTCAAGAAGTTTGACGTTTGCATCTTAGGGTTTTCTTTTACCTGTATTTTCAATTCCTCCAAAATGTTTGCAATACTTGCATCCAGTATTTGAATTTAGCAATTTATCAAAAGTTCTTTTATTTAAGAAAAAATCTTTATCAAATCCAAAATCCAAAAGAAAATCCTCAGTCACTCACTAATTCAAAACCAATCAAAAATTCAAAATAAAAAAAAACCTCACATCTCTCAGAAGTTCAAGGTTCAAGAGATTGTGGAAAGAAAACTAAAGGAAGCCATCAAAGTACGATTTCTGCTTCTCAGCATTCTCCAAGACTTGGAAAGCCGCTTTCTCCAACTCCAGCTTTTCAGTCAACTCAGCAATCTTGGCCATTTTCTCCACCACGACATCACTGGTAAAGGGTATATTATTCACTACTGCATCCTTGATGGTGTTGATCTTCTGACGAAGCCACTTCAAGTTAAAACCAAGTTCTTCAGATTTCTCCAAGTTGTACTCCCAATCAAAGAGTACATCTCGAGTGACAGTACTTCTATCCCTGATACGAATATCATCTATGACACTCAATATGTTTCCTATTTGCATTGTCAATAAGTAGCCATGTTCAGGATCTTTTGCAACGACAATATGGCCATACATTTTCCACAACTTCTCATACATATTGGCATACCCAGTGGGAACGCTGAATCCGCCAACAGATACGTGATATGGGAGTAAAACACCAAATGGAGGCTCACAAACAATCCATGCATTAGGATATTCGTGTATCACTATACGATTCTCAATTACCGGAGCAGCTTCCATAGTCATGGTAACAGCTTCTTCTGGCACAGTCTCTTCTGCTCTTGGCTCGGTTTCTTCCGTCGGAGCAATAACAACTGGAGTCTCAGTTTCCTCGACAACTTCAGTAGAAATATTCTCATGGCATTCAGATGCAGATATCATAACATCATCAACTTGATTCACCATACGGGTCGAATCATCATTTGCTCCATTATTCTCAACTTCGGTATTTGGTACCTAATACGAAGATTACATGAGATTAGAGCAATTCGAGCATGGAAACCAACGAAAATCATAAAATCCAGCATGTAAGTGAACTAATACTAATTAAGTTCTTTATTATGCATCCAAGACATGAGCAAATGGTGTGGAAGTCATGAAATACATTTTTCAATAAGCCCGACTGAAGAGATTTTATGCTTCCCTGTGTAATACGACGAACTGGGAGAAATCAGTAAGGAATTTAAGGTTGAGTCATATACCGTTCTCTTCGTATGGATGTTTTCTATAACATATCAAAATTTCATAGCAATCGGATAAACGAGTAAGGATGTGTGGCCAAAACATTGGACTACATGCCAGCTAAAAAGTTCCTGAAAGTCTCCTGGAAGTTTACTGTTTTGCTGATTTCGGCCCCTAACGTGCTCAAAACTTAAAAAGGTTCTATGTTAAAGCTTGGAAATTTTCTGGGTATAAGCATACATGGGTAGATTGCGAAAATCTGACATCGTATGAAGATTTTATGGCATTTTTTCTAAAAAGCTGAGTTCTGAATTTTCTGGTGACGTATTTCACTAAAGTTTCTTCATTCATTCATGAGGATTCTCATTCATTCAATCTCAAATAATCAATATTATACTTATATGAAGAGAATATGAGGTGGATGCTTACTTGAGGGATTTCCAAGTCATTCGAAGGGGTTATTATGGTCGGCATCAGCATTGGGAACACCATTACCTCCATTCAGTCCCAATTCTTGAAGATTCTCTATCTCACCACTATCCGAAGACGAATGAGTAACCTGGCCATGTCGGATTTCCACAACAATCTCCTCCTGGATGCATCAACAACAATTATCATTACTTCATTAAGGAAATTCCATAATCACTTACACAAAAGGATACTCACATCAACCTCTCCATCGATGCTGGATTCCTGGATTGTTCATATAGAGGAAAGGTGAAGACCGTAAATAACCGATGGAACAAAATTCTGAAACAAATTAACAATATTAACAATATTATTTTGGGATCCTAATTACATGGACAAGAAAATCGCAACGATAAAGGAAGTGCTAACAACTCACCAAAGAAGCGGCTAGGGATTGCACATTATTCGGTATCATCCTATAAGATGTATTGCTCCTGTCTTCTCCGCCCTGGGGACTTTCTTGAAGGTCTGAGAAGTCTACATCAATTCGAAATCTCACAGCACGAACATCCTACCACAAAATCAATAAATAATTAAGGCGCAATTATTATGCTTTTGTCAAGATCATGAGGGAAATACTTACCTGTACACATTCTGGAGGCTTTTTCCTTTTGTCACCACGGGAAAGATATCTCAACCTTGATCGATTAGAAATCATGTCATGGAAGGAAATTCTCGTGCTGGAGACTTAACATCCATTGCAAACTTATACAAACGCTCAAGTTGTTGACGCCAGAAGTCTATGTAACCGGGAGTTACGTAGGTAGCTCGGTCAAAGCAGGGGAATAAATAATTATTTCCTTCCACATGGGTGCAATCTAAGTGAGCCTTCAGATGCTCAACCGATGGCTTGTTCATTCGATGACCTGGAATACACTGATCGACACCCATTTGTCGAGCTGCTCTATGAATGTTATATTCTTCTACCTGGAATCACTAGTACAAAATGACCCTTTTGCCACGCCAAATTGGCGTGTCCATAGGGGTTTTGACACGCCAATTCGGTTTGGACTTGGTGTGGCTTCTGCTTGCGTGATTTTAGGTAAAACGACGTGTATTAAAGTACTCTATGGCCACGCCTACCTTGAGTGACTATATCTGTATGAAAAGACACGCCAGGAGCCCATAAGTGTTTCTATACTGTCACAAAGTTTTTGTTTTTGGCGTGTCCATTGATATCTTATAGACACACAAAAAATAATTTGGCGTGGCCAACAGTCCCCTATAGACACGCAGTTTATTTTCGACGTTGCCATTGGGTAATCAATGAACACACAATTTTTTTTTGGCGTGTCAATTTGTTATCCTATGGACACCCAATTAGTTATTGGTGTGGCCATTGGTTATCCTATGGACACGAATTTGGTTTTTAGCGTGTCCATTGATATCCTATAGACATACAAAAAAGAATTTGGCATGGCCAATGATCCCCTGTAGACACACATTTTATTTTCGGCGTTGCCATTGGGTATTCTATGGTCACACAATTTGTTTTTGGCGTGGCCATTTGTTATCCTATGGACACACAATTTTTTTTTGGGGTGGCCATTGGTTATCCTATGGACACACAGTTGGTTTTTAGCGTTGCCATTGGTTATCCTATAGACACGCAGTTGGTTTTTAGCGTTGCCATTGGTTATCCTATAGACACGCAATACATGTTTAACATGGCTATATTTGATGTTTAGCCATGCCTATAAAATATTTGATACAATCTTGTACGCCCACGAAATATAGATTTCGTGATATATGATGGAATTCCAACCGTTCATTTCACCATTCATCGTGTGTGAATCTTTACCATTAATTTTAAACCAAAACTAACGACCATGATGAAATTTCAACCACTAAGCTAGATGGATCTGTTACCGTCCACGTGTAACCATCTCGAATGTGCATCTTTTACCATCCACGTGTAACCATCACAAACCACGTACGTGGTTACATCTCTAACCGTACATATCCTATAAAATTGATGAAAGATGATAAAATCTCAGCAAAATAATATTTTATAGATATAATTAACAAAATAACAAATTTATTTATAAATACATAGTTTCCCAGAATAAAAAGAGAATTCAACAACACATTTCAAATAAGATTTAATCAAATCAAATGTTACAGAACAAATTGACTCTTGTGTGTACATATAAACCTGGAAGCATAAAAATAAATCTGAAAACATGACATAAGCACCAATAGCATCCATCATAAACGGTGGTGATTTGAATACTATAATAGCATAACACATCTAACACATCTTCTGGACAGTGGATTTGAACAATACTCAGCCCAGGCTAACCTCAACAAATTCCCCTTCTTGATTTCCTCCTTGAATTCTTGTTACCTAACATCAACAAAACAACCAATAAACTACTGTCAGCATCAGCAATCAACAAATTTTATTTTCTTGATAAAACAAGTATGCAACATAGTTTCTCATCCTCATCCTTCAGTTTCCCATCTTGCTTATTTGAATGTGCAACAGTTGGTCGCAGTATCTGTAGCACTGAAATGATTTATAAGATCTAACACAAATACAGAAACTCAATTTGTTTAACCATAAATTAAAAAAAAAACAGATTTATCCAAACAATATAATCGATGTAGGAGGCTTTCTTAGGGAAGTAGGGACTCATCGCTTGTGAATATGAAGGTCACTTCAAGTAGCATTACATGTCAGAAACAAGTTCATTAAACCTGAAAAGCAAAAGCACAGCAGGCAATATATTAAGACAATATCCAAAAAAAATTCAGCATAAAGTAAATTTCCAACTATCAATTACAACATAATAACAATTTTATCTAAGAGGGAAATACTCTTATTAAATATGGACAATACAGTATGTGGAATCGACCATGATATGAATTGTGAGAGACAGATAGATAGAGAGAGAGAGCAAATTTTTCGATTTTTCAACTAAATCTGCAGCTCTTCTTGAACTTCGGCTTCTATTTGGCGAGCTATCTTATTAGATATACCTTAGCTTTCCCTTATAAGACATCTTGAGGATGAAAAAATGAACACGTTCTACAAGGTTGATTATCACAATGACGGCAGACACAAGTCAAATTTCAACAAAATAAGAACCTAACACAATATTAAAGTTACCAACTCTGAATTACATTTTAGCCCAGTCCAGTTTATGACATCTATGTTCTACAAGATTTATTATCAGGGATAAGGATTTCTAACTAAGGTTTAAAAATAAATATAGAGTTTTGATGATACTCACCTAGGGAAAGTACTCCAAAGGATCCTAGCAGGAGCCTTGAAATGAATAGGACCATGGGAAGGTCATCCTATTAGTGCATGCCTTTTCACTGCAAACACCACAAAATCATTCATGTTGAAAAGAGTAAGTAATATACAAAAACAAGTTGAACATAGAAGTTTGTGTTCAACTATAAGACCTAGTAGTCTTGGTAATATGTTTCTAGCTTTACATTCTTCATCGAGACTTGGGCATGTTCTTATTTTAATAAGTTGCAGACTGCAGGATATGTTAATCCTTGGTATCAATTCAGCTTCAGCATAAGGTAAGGTTTATCATTATGTTCAAGTCTAAGAAATGATATTAAGAAGATACGTTTCTAACCCAAAAAAAGTATATTTGTCAGAAGGAAAAATAACACCATACAAACTAAAAAAAAATTATACGCAAAACGAAATCTAATAGTATAAAAAAGATAAAAGATTAACAAAAAAAGATAAAAGATTTTTTTGTTTAATTTAAATTTTTAATACATCATTGTTAGGTTATAAGAGTGTTGAGTATGTACCATAGATGCCCTCCAGATATACATAATGGAGAAGTTCAAAGGCAACCAGTAATGGTGTTGCAACAACAGCATGCCAATTTCCAACAGAACTGCAGCTCTGAAGCTCTTTCCATCAAGAGAGTGCAACCAGGCTTTCCTTCATCTAAAACCTTAAAAAGGGTTGCAGGAGTTTCAAATAATACCATATGTCTGTTAGAACCTCTACAAACTCGAAAAGAAACAAGTAAAATCATCTCATTAAGGTTATAAAAACGATTGTTCACATTTACTGATACTATTACCAGATACAGACAGTAACAAATCAAATACAAAACGACAATCCCAGGTACGGCTAACATGTCAATTCTTGCAAGGTGAATGGACAGAAAATAGCATACAGATCTTCTCACATGCATAAAACCAGCTGCATGACAAGATGAACAGTATGAGAAACTGTCAAATGATTAGATGCTTTCACACCACCCCATATCTGTATTACACCAACCTCTAAAGCTATATCAGTTTCCATCTGGAATATATCCATGCAAAATTAAGTGGTTTAAATCACTAAATCGTAAGACCATATAACACACCAAATAATATCATCTCAGAAATGGTTTTTTCTCACCAAAAATTTTGATTTGGAAAGTAATAACATACCCACATACACTTAAACCAACACAACATAGCAAACTTAATCAAGACAACAACAAACCTAATATTCAGATTCACAAGTAGACCTGAACTTCAATTACTTCTAAAAGTCCAAAAAAAATTCATCAGCAATCACCAGATAACCAAATTCCAACCTAACTCATAAAAACATAGATCGAATAAAATTTGTAAATGGACAAAAGAACAATCAAAACCTGTAAGAACAAGAGGAACAGAAGATTTGGTTAATGGTATTAGCATAACCAATCCCAACAGCAGCACCACCAATTGTCTGTTGCATTCAAAACAAGGAAACATTGATTATTCTTTATAAGACTTAACTCAAAATAGTCAGTTAAGATGGGAGTTTTATGATTTGCAAGAAACCTGTGGTGGTTGCGGTTCTTGTGACTGATTTCTAACTGTTACGAAAAAATCAATCGAAAATCAGATTTTGAAAAGCAGAAAAAAAATACACAGTAACCAGAAAAATCAAAATTATTTAACTTCGATCTTAATCACCCTGAATTTTTACGCTGTAAATAATCAATCCCAGGAATAACTGAAATTGAAATTTATAAAACACATTAAATTGAAATTTAACTTTCATCACCTTGTTAGTAGAATTGAAGAATCGATGCCCTAACAATTTCTATATTCAACGAAGATTGACCGATCTCCAAATCAATGTTTTACTTTGTCGATTTACGCTGAAGAAACGCAGTGACTTCCAAATTGAACGCAATACAGACTCAATCAAACTAAATCTGGTGATGTAAGGAAATAATAAGAGAAAGAAATCGATAATAAGACTTATATCATCCGGGTTTCAAGTTCCACGTTATAAACCCTAAACAAACAAAGAAAAACTTCCATGACCTAGAAGCAGCGGAAATGAAGTTTAGGTTTCCATCTTCCATGAAGAACCGGTGACGGAGGATACAGAGAGAGATGGATAAGGAATCAGTGAGGAGGCGGAAACTCGAGGATTCCTCTGGGTTCGTTCCGGAAGTAAAGGTGGTATAGTTGTGACTGAGCTAGGTTTTTCGTTTACTCGAGAGATGTGAGGTTTGGACTTTGGAGATCGTGGGGTAAGAGAAACGGGAGAGAGAGGGGAGAGGGGAGGGAATTTTTTTGTTTTTTTATGAAGCATTTTTTTTGGCAACCTATAGGTTAGGATCCCAACCCAACTAGGCTAATGCCAGTTGGTTAACTTACTTTAAAGTTTAGTCATACGGATTCTAGAGATTTTTGAACGGTGGATATTTTAACTTAGGGTTGTCATACAGATTCATTGTAAACAGCTAGAGAACTTTGTACCATGATGTATATTTTTGTGGGTAATTTCAAGACAAACTTTACATGATTTCTAATAAGAATTTCATTTTGAAAGAGAAAGTGTTTACTTTGATTTCAAAAATAAGAATTTCATTTAGAAATAGAGAATATTTACTTGATTTCGAAGCTGCTTAGAGTTTTGAAAATCTATAAATAGATAGACTCATGCAACATGATTCTTAATTCCTGACACTTCTGTGTCCTACTTGCTTTCTAGTGTCGTCCTCTATGAACCTAGGTTTCCTCTAAGAAACATAATTAGGTTACTACTTAAAAACATCATTCAGGGATCCGTGAAACTAGCTCTGATTATCTTTTACCTGATAGTTCGTGTATCATGATCTTCTTTTTATTGATCTTCGAAGTTTTTTTTATCTCGGATTAGGAACGAAATGGATAGAAATCACAAAGTTCTCTTCAGCTTATACTTTATGATTCCTCAAGATATATATATATATCTAAACTCTTCTTCGATTTGTTGGGATTCTTATTGAGAGGTGGTTAGTAATTGAGGCTTCTTGGCTGAGTGAGTGTAAGTGTTCCCAATTCGTGAGGTTCGTTGGACTTTGTCTATTGCAAATAGATTACCATACATAAATCAAAATATCAAAAGGGAGATCAAATAGGTTGTTTGTCATAAGAAAATTGGTACCAAAAGTCTTAACCAAGGTTGAAGCAGCTCTTAGGATGTAGAGGGCGTCAGCACAAAATCAATTGCGTAGAGCTTTACGAGGTTCAAGAAAGCACGACTGCAACTGAATTATTCAAGGGTCTTTAATTTCGATCTAGTTGCGATTGTATTAGGTTTTGTCCATACAGGTTGCCGAACGAAAAAATTGATGGTGTACTTGGAACCATCTCCTTTTCATTAAGTATATTAAAAACTACGTCCAAGTTTACTCAAATTTACTAGATCATACTCAATTATACTAGTTATACACCAATTGCATCCAATTGAATTCAGTTTTACTCAATTTTACTAGGTCATATTCACTTTCACCGATGATCAACCAATTGCATCCAATTTTACTCAATTTTCAACAATTAAGTCCATTTTTTTTAATCTCACTAAATCATAATTACTTCGGCAATTATTCACCTATTATGTTAAACCGAGTCTAATTTTATCGATATCACTAAAACATACTCACTTTCCCTAGTTATCCTAAAGTTACTTCCAAGTTTACTCAATATTACTAGATCACGCTCAACTCTACTAGTAGGTATCCACCAATTGAATCCAATTTTATTCCATTTCACTGGATCATAATCACTATCACAAATTATCCAATAATTACATCCATCTCTAGTCATCTCACTAGATCGGAATAACTTTCAACAATCATTCACCAGTAGTGTCAAATTTTGTACAATTTTACTCAATTTCACCAGATCATACTCGTTTTCACTAATTATCCACAAATTCTAACCAAGTTTACTCAAATTTACTAGATCATACTCAATTTTACCAGTTATCCAAAAATTATATTCAAATTTACTCACTTTTACTAGATCATACTCAACTCACAAAATATATTCAAATTTACTCAGTTTACTAGATCATACTCAACTCTACTTGTTATCCACTAATTGCATCCAAATTTACTCGATTACCATAAATCGTACTCACTTTCACTAATTATCCACAAAATAAAAATCAAGTTTACTCATTTTTACTATAAATTTGTACTTCACTCTACTAGTCGTATCTATTACATCCAATACCGAAAAGAAAATAAATGCACGATTAAATTTTAGTTGAGATGAAAATATGCATTTTATGTGATCTTAATAGAAGATGAAGATATTATTTTATTTTATTTTAAATTACACATATTGCTATAGCATCTCTTTGATGCTAGATAAAAATCTTGTTATTATAACATGAAAATAGTTGGAGTCATTATTTAGTGCAAAAAACCGTCATTCGCAAACATGATAATGTACTATGTGCGTGATATAACGATGGATAAATATGACAAATATTTTATTTTTATACATCCCATCACCAGTCTTCGTTAATGCATTTAGCGAGGTTATTTATTTAACCTATTTGTCCAAATCGGGCACCACCAAAATTACTCATTTGTGGAGGTTATTCATCTATCGGACATTCATTTTTATTTTTATTGTGAAGCATATTGGACATTCATTTATCCGTAACGCATGTTAGCCAAACCGACGTTGACCAAAATAAAGATTCAACAGTATTGGACCGTTAAGGGTGTCGTGTGTTATTTGGCAAACGATATAGGTCCATCTATGGTTCTTGACTTGGCACAAATAAATCTCTCCTAAATATGATTTTATTTGATCAACGCTTCGTAACCTGAAAATCAGGGTTTGAATAAGGGAAACTTTCTCTTAGGAATATCTATCGGATCGCGACGAAAAATCCCTCCATTTTTTTTTCATCTCCCGCTCTCAAATTTACACTAATTTCGATCCCAGAACAAGCTCCAAAAATTCCCCCTCCCACACCAAAATTTCAAAACCGCAAAATTGGGTCTTAATAACATAAACTTTTCTATCCCAAAATTCAACTAATTGAGCTCGAAAATTCCCTCTCTATTTTTCATGTTCCGCTTCCAAATTTGGTTCCAGATCTCTCAAAACTTGAATGATTTTGCGTATAAAAGAGGCCTTCAACACAATAGTTTTCATTATCTCCAAAAAGAGGATTTTTTGTTAAGGTGATTTCTTCGAACCCTTAACTTGTTTCTGAATTTTTAGTATTAGGGTTTCTGATTTTTGATACTACGATTTGTTGTTTAAAAAAAAAAGGGTCTTGTGTTTTAATTTTTCTCAATTGACTAGAACCAATTACCGGGTTTTCATAATAGTTTGTTGTCTATTGTTTGGGAAAGGTTTTTTTCTTCTTCCGCCCTAAATTCAGTTGTGTCAAAAAGTTAATGGTGGTACAATAGCTGTATGGGATTAAGCTTTTCTTATCTTTTGTATCTTTTATTTTGAAGATTATAATATCTTGATGCGTTTTTGTTAGTTTGGTAAGGTTGCTACTGAGTTGGAATCTTCATGATTAAGTTTTATCACTTTTTATTTATTTTTTGACTGTATTATATTGAGGTTAAATGCATATATCAAAGTGTTGTGTGTCCAAGATTAAGTGAGGTTTTATTTCTTTTGGTTTGTAGAACTGATACGATATCTCCATTCGGAGCTTGGTTCTTCTGCAAAACATCAAATATCTCATCTTCTTCTTCAATCGTCTGTAATTATCTTCCCCTCATGTATTTGTATTTAATGCATCCTTTTTAAAAAAATCCATGGGGTTTTCTTCTTTTTTTTCAGTTAAAAACCCTAGCTTTAACTTCTTCCTCTCATCAAACAATATTTACGTTAACACGTTTGATCAAAATCTATTTGATTGAAAGGCCATGTTAATATGGAAGTTTTAAGTTTCTACACTAAAAAAACATATATCTTTACATTGCTATCATATTATATTAAGGAAATGATCGTTTTGTAGTTGCAGGAAATCCTACACTACACCCCTCATATGATTTCATTAACATTCATCTCATTTTAGATTAACAATCTTAATTTTATTGATGATTCTTTGAACAATATTACAAGAAAAGATAAAGAAATCAAGAATAACCACTGCTCTAGATTTTCTCTCTCCTATTTACTTGCTTCTCACCCAGAAAAAGATCTATCCCTTTCCTTTACAACTGAACAACTATTTATAGGGAAGTACATAGTGGATGACAGCTAATCTGTCCTTTATTTTCGGATATGTCTTGTGACATTATCGCATACTTACAAATGTTATTCTCGCAAACTCTCTAATTTTCGCAGGACCATCACATTTTTCTCATGATTTTAGCTGACGTCGTTTATTATGTTATTTCTGAAATTGTTCTGCGACGCTGTTGTGTTGGGTTGTTGATAATTTCGCTGAGACATTATTGCTGCGAGATTCTGATCCTACATCTTGCCTCTTCTCATATCTTCTCTGCGAAGTAGAGAATGATGTGAGAAATACCGCAACTGTTCATCTCTTCATATTCTGCATTTATCACACGTATCTTCTCTTCCATCTATTTCTTGACACGTCTTCTGTAACCGCTGCTTTTTAACCGCTCACGTCTTTTCGTATAATGGTGTTTATTTCTTCGAGTAGAAAATCCTCTGTATATATTCTTCTTACTCTTCTTTCCATTTTATTTTTACTTTCTCTTCTCTTTTTATTCTCTCATCTCTGCAACTCTATTATTCTTCCGTAAATTCTGCCATTGCAACTTTTCTTCTTTCTTCTTCTTTTACTCTTTTTATTTTCATCTTCATCTCCATACTGTTCCCTCTGAAGATCTTCACTGTTCGTAACTTTCTTAATTTTTACGAATTAATCCTCTTGCTGGTGTTTTCCATGGATTCGTCGAGGTTAATTTTCTTTTTTCTTTCTTATGGGTTTTGCTGAAATTGATCTTGCTTACTGCTTTATTTAATGATGTTGCTTATTTTATTCCCATACTGTTTTTATTTCAGCAAAAACGCCTCCAACACCAAATTTACGGTTCAGAACCCTAATATTCCCAAATCGCAGCATAAGATTGTTGTACACAAAAGAAAGTCTGTGAATCAGAAAGTAGTAAGAAACATTATTCTTTTCTAATAACAATATTGTTGCCTATGTTCCTTATCTGGATTGTAATTCGCAGGGTGATAAGGATGTCAATAAACCTCTCAAGAAATCTCGCCACCTTAAAACCGTTGAAACCTCTGTTCCATTCCATTTACTTATCTCTTCTAAATCTCCTGCGACATCTTCGCAAGTTAAACCATTATCTCTAATTCGCGAAAAGGCTGCCTCATATTTCATTTCTTCAACTGACCTTTCAATGATTGAAACCCCCATTGTTGATCATTCTATGAATGAAACTTCTTCTATTGATAATGTTTCTCAACCGTCTATCATTGCCAGTTCTCTACCTGAGTCTCTTCCCTTTTCGAAAGAAAACGTGGAAGGAATAGATATTGCTTTCAAAGTTTTGTCTGAAGTCCTGGATGATGGCAAGAAGTCTCCCATTGATCCTGTCAAGTCTGGTATATGCGAAATTCTGAGTAAGTATTTCGGTTCTGATAGAGCTGCTTCGCAAACAACTTTGGAAAAAGAGTGTAATGCTCTTTGTCTCGAAAATCAAAAGCTTCAGAATGTTTTGCTGTATGGCGACAACCTTCGCAAGAAGAATGATGAACTAAGAGGTATGATTTCCTTATCCGTGTCTTCAATTTGCCTTTCTAATGATTTTATCCTTTCCATATTTAATTATCCTTGAAATCCCTCTTTCGCATGTTAAGCCTTAAACCAGAAACGAATAATGGAGAGATGTCAATTTGAATCTGCTGTTGAAGAAGCCCGTGTTGATAAAGAGATTTTGATGGATCAATATAACCAATTAGATAACCTCTATTCATACTTTGTTGATCATATAAATAATCTTACCAACGAAAATATCCAATTAGTTCGGAGGCAAGATTTATTAAGTAATGAAATATCTCGCCTCTCTTATTCTTTAACTAAAGCTAATCTTGGGATGAAATCTTTATCAGATGAGAATAAAACTCTATCTGAAGAGAAACGAATTTGTTTAAATAAGATGGCGATATCTTCGCAACAACTTAGCATCCTTCAGAAAGTATGTGATGACCAAGAGCAATCTCTTCGCTCTTTGAGAAATGAACTTAAAGAAGTAACAGAGTCATCTATCGTTGAAAGAGATACACTCATTCAAGGTAGAATAGCTTTAAGTGTAAAGGAGAATCGACTTAAAGAATAATATTCCAAATTAGAAGAATCTTATTCTTCTCTTGCGAAGAAAAATGCCTTTCTTATTTCTAAAGAGAAGAATCTTCAGTCTCGACTTAAAGGTTTAGTTGGAGATAAATTTGATGATGCGATGGACCGTTGGGAGAATAGTTCTCTGAACTTGATTCAATATCTTATTTCGCAAAAGGAAGGTAGTCATAATAGTTTGACTACCTTAACTATCTTTTCTTTGTCATATCTTTTTGAGTTCTTCATCTTACTGAAATTTTGTATTCTACTTTTCGCAGAGTCTGAGAAAAAACTTCATTCCTCCATTTCTGTTTTGGAGGCTAAATATGCCAAAATTCGCAAAGAAAATGCATTACTCGTCTCTGTCCTTACTGGTTCTCGCGACCGAGCAGAAAGAAGACTTGATTATCTTGCTTACTTTAAGGATATTCAAGATAGGAATCATCAGAGAGCACTTCTTCGTCAAGTTCATCTCCGGGCTGAAGTCCTCGTAAATGATATTTTATTGTCTAAATCTCTTCCTCCTACATCAATCGAACCTTTGGAAATAGATGATGATGAAGTTCCTCGTCCTGCTGACAGTGATTATGATTATGAAAGTGGTGCAGAGGATAGTCTTTTGGAAGATGGAGAAGAGATTCCTTCTAAGGAAGCAACTGTTGGTGCTAATCAAGATGAAAACGAAAAAGAAATCTCTTCTGAAGAAGTAATTGCTGGCGATAATCGAGGTGCTAATCAAGGTGAAGATCAGAATCGAAATGAAGGAGAGGTTGGCGATAATGAGAACATTGGCGAAGAACGTCTATTATCTCCTTCTACTGGAATTAATACTGAAGCATGAGCTTCTTATCTAATTCTATCTTCTTGAATTGTATCATCTTTATTATTTTTTGCGAATAATATTCTTCAACCAACTTTGGAATTAATTTTCCCTTTTAGTATTTTGCTGGTGAGAAAGATAATGCCTCTTGTTTATTGATTCCCATACTTGCCTCTCATTATCTTTCTTGCGAGAAATGATCTGTTATGAATACTTATAAATATTTTGTTTTGTCATGTGGTCTTATTTTGCCTTCCTAATTAAAGGTCTTATTATGCCACCTCTTGTCATTGCGACAAAATAGCAGGACGTTCTTGCACTTTCATGCAAGAACCCATTGATCTTGCCTTAAAATTTTCTTTTGTATTATGGCCTCTTCAGGAATGTTGCGACAATATGACAGGCCTAAATATTCTTGCGAAAATAAAGCCCCATGACATTGCCGTCTTGTGACTAAATCGCAGGACGTCTTCGCACTTTCATGCAAAAACCCATTGATCTCGTCTTATCTTTTTCTTTTGTACTATTGCCTCTTCAGGATTGTTGCACAAATATGACAAGCCTTAATACCCTTGCGAGTAAAAAGCCTCATGACATTTGCGTCTTAAGACACTTATCATCTCCCTAATGGAGGGTGTCGCCCTTATCTCCCCCCTGGTTTCCCCTTCAAGGAGGCGTACTTCTACCATACAAGGTTAGCTCCTCTCATCCAGTCTTAACAACAACCAGTTGTTTTCGCAGCCTCTTATCCCTTTTACCTATAGGGCTTATGGTTACGAGACGGCACCCTAAGTGGGGTTTTCTTCGGGCCGAGTGCAGTATAAGCCAAGACTTGTCAAGAATGGAAAGGTACGCTTCAAACGCCCCTGGCACTCTTGACTCAACCGTGTACCTCGGCGCCTTGATCAAATTCTGCACTCCTTGGGAGAGTCCTTATTACCTTAGTCGCCCAACCTAAGTCATATGCTTAAGCTGAGAATCCAAGGTGCCTCTCCCGGATGTGATTTATTGACCCCAAATCTCCATGACTCAGGTTCCGGTGGCGGTATAGCCTTTCCCTGAGCCATGCAACAGGTACCTCCTTATATGACGTACTTTAGGTCTTACATTTGCCTCTTGCGAAATTTTATTCGCGAACTAGGGTGTACGCCATAAAGGTTCGCCCCTTTCTTTTATGTCATTGTTCTATGATTATCTCTGCGAAAGTTTCGCACATCATGATCTTGTTTTGATATGAATAATCTCGCAATTGTTCTTTCAGAATCCATAACTTCTCAAAGCTTCTTACGGATAATATCTTTTTAAGTACAACCTGTTCCATGGTCTGTCAAGTCTATGACCAACATCTCTACCTTCTGGATCCATTAATTTATAGGCTCATGTTCCAACTATCTCCTTAATGATGTAAGGTCCATCCAATTTTTTCGCTAATTTTCCACCATTTTCTCGCTGATATATTGGTGTCTCTCGCAGAACTAAATCTCCTGGTTGGAATTCGCATACTTTGACACGTTTATTATTTTCTCGAGCTAATCTTCGCTGATAATTCTCCATATGTTGTAAAGCTCTTTCTCTTTTTTCTTCTAATTCATCAAGTTTGTTTAATATCAAACCTGCACTAAGATTTTTCTCCCAAGATTCTCTCTTTGTTGTCGGAATAACAACTTCTGTTGGTAACACCGCTTCAACTTCGTATGTTAAACAAAAAGGTGACATTCCAGTAGCTTCTCTTCTAGTTGTATTATAAGCCCATACTGCATTATGTACTTGTTCGCACCATGCTCTATGATGTCCTTCCAATTTCTTCTTTAATATATCTGCAATTGTTTTTTTTGTTGCCTCTACCTGCTCATTAGCTTGTGGATACAAAGGAGTAGACTTTCCACATTTTATCTTAAATGCATTAAGTAACATTTCTATGTTCTGTCCTTCAAACTGTTTCCCATTATCAGATACCAAATGCGCAGGAATTCCGAATCTGCAAATGATATTTTCGAAAATGAATGTAAAGATATCTTTGTCGCGAATATGCTGTACTGCCTTCACTTCTGTCCATTTTGTGAAATAATATGTTGCGACTATTAAATATCTTCTTTGTCCAGAACCTGGTAAAAATGGTCCCACGATATCTAAGCCCCATTTTCCAAAAGGCCACACACTGGTTGAAGATGACAATGGTGCTCCAGGTGCATGTATTTTCTTTCCATGCCGCTGACAATCTTCGCAACGTCTTGATATTTGTTTTGCATCTTCGTGCATGTATGGCTAGTAATAGCCTTGTATTTTTTTCTCTATGTGCCAAAGATCTTCCCCCGCTATGATTACCAGCATCCCCACTATGTAACATTTTTAGCACTTTTTCTCCTTCCTCTTGTAGTTGCAGGAAATCCTACAATACACCCCTCGTATGATTTTATCGTTGATCAACCTATTGTTAGGCTTACAATCGTAATTTTATTGATTAATTTCTGAATATTCTTATAAGGAAAATAAAGAAATCAAGAATGATCTCTGCTCTCAACTTTCTCTCTCCTATTTACTTATCTTTCACTTCAAAAAAGATCTCTCTCTCCTTTACAACTCGAATGACTATTTATAAGGGAAATACATAATGCATGACAGCTAATCTATCCTTTATTTTCGGAAATGGTTTGCGACATTCTCGCAAACTTACAAATGTTGACTTCGCAAGCTTTCTAATATTCTCAAGACTATCACACCTTTCTCATGATCCTTGCTGATGTCGTTTCTGAAATTGTTCCGCGACGCTTTTGTGCAATACCATTGTTAACTTCGCTGAGATATAACTGTTGCGAGATTCTGATCATACATCTTGCCTCTTCTCATATCTTCTCTGCAAAGTAGAGAATGATGTGAGAAATGCCGCAACCGCTTATTTTCTCATATTCTGCATTTATCACACTATTCTTTCTTCCATTTATTTCTCGACACGTCTTTTGTAACCGTTACTTTTTAACCGTTTAAATATTTCCGTATTAACCACGTTTATTTTCTCGAGGAAAAATTCCCTCTATATATATTTCTTTTCATCCTCTTTTTCTTTCTTTTTATTCTCTCTGCAACTTCATCGTTCTTCTGCAAACTCCATCGTTGCAACTTTTCTTCTTTCTTCTTCAATCTTTTTAAATTCTTCTTCATCTTCAAATTAGATCTTCATAATTCGTGATCTTCTTCAAGATAATTTCCCTGCTATCATCTTTCATGGATTCATCAAGGTTAGTCTTCTTTTTTCTTCCTTATAAATTTTGCTGAAATTGATATATTTGAAATTGATATTGTTTATTTCCTTATGTGATGTTGTTTATGTGATTCCCATACTCTTGTTATTTCAGCAAAAGCGGCTCCAACACCAAATTTTCAGTTCAGAATCCTAACAATCCCAAATCACAGCATAAAGTTGTCGTTCATAAAAGGAAGTCTGTGAATGAGAAGGTAGTAAGAAACACTATTTTTTTCTAATAACAATATTGTTGCCTTTGTTTCTTATCTAGATTGTAATTCGCAGGGTGATAAAGATCTTCATAGACCTCACAAGAAATCTCGCCACCTCAAGGGTAGTCCAACTACTGTTCCCTTCCATCTACTCATTTCTTCCAAATCTCCTGCGACATCTTCGCAAGATAAACCTTTATCTCCAATTCATGAGGACGCTGCCTCTGACTTCATTTCTTCCAAATCTCCTGCGTTATATTCACAAGATAAACCTTTATCTCCAACTCGCGAGAATGCTGCCTCTGATTTCATTTCTCCAGTTGATCTTCCTATGACTGAGATTCCCCTTATGGTTCCTTCTGCGAATGAAGCCTATTCTCTTCCCATTAAGAATGTTTCTCAACCTTCTGTCTCTACCAGTTCTCTTCCTAAATCTTCTCCTTTGTCGAAAGAGAGCGTGGAAGGGATAAATATTGCTTTCAAGGTTTTATCTGAGATTCTAGATGATGGCAAGAAGTCTTCCACTGATCCCATCAAGTCTAATGTTTGTGAAATTCTGAGCAAGCATTTGTGTTCTGACAAAGCTGCTTCGCAGACAACTTTAGAAAAAGAATGTAATGCTCTTCGTCTTGAAAATCAGAAACTTCAGAACATTTTGCTGGATCGCGATAATCTTCGCAAGAAGAATGATGAGTTAAGAGGTATGATTTCCTCATCTATGTCTTTAATTTGATTTTTCGATGGTTTTATCCTTCCCCCGCTTAATTATCCTTTAAATCCCTCTTTCGCATGTTAAGCATTAAATCAGAAACGAGTAATGGAGAGATATCAATTTAAATCTGCTGTTGAAGAATCCCATGTTGATAAAGAAGTCTTAATGGATCAATATAACCAATTAGATAATCTCTATTCATATTCTCTTGATCAAATAAATAACCTTACCAATGAAAATACCCAATTAGTTGAAAAACAAGATCTATTAAGTAATGAAGTATCTCGTCTTTCTTATTCTTTAACCAAAGCTAATTTAGGGATGAAAACTTTATCAGATGAGAATAAAACCTTGTCTTAAGAGAAGCGAATTTATTTAAACAAGATGGCGATATCTTCGCAACAACTTAATATTCTCCAAAAAGTATGTGCTGACCAAGAAAAATCTCTTCGCTCTTTAAGAAATGAACTTAAAGAAGTAACAGAATCATCTATCACCGAAAGAGATTCACTCATTCAAGGTAGAATAGTTTTAAGTGTGAAGGCAAACCAGCTTAAATATCAATATTCCAAATTAGAAGAATCTTATTCTTCTCTTGCGAAGAAAAATGCCTTCCTTGTTTCTAAAGAGAAAAATCTTCAGTCTCGACTTAAAGGTTTAGTTGGAGATAAATTTGATGTCGCAATGGATCATTGGGAGAATAGTTGTCTATCCTTGGTTCAACATCTTACTTCTCAAAAGGAAGGTAGTCATAATAGTTTGACTGCCTTAATTATCTTTCCTTTGTCATATCTCTCTGAATTCCTTATCTTAATAAAATTCTGTATTCTATTTTTCGCAGAGTCTAAGAAGAATCTTCATTCTTCTATTTCTGATTTGGAGGCTAAATATGCTAAAATTCACAAAGAGAATGCATTACTTGTCTCTACTCTTACTGGTTCTCGCGACATGGCAGAAAGAAGACTTGATTATCTTGCTTATTTTACGGATATTCAAGATAGGAATCATCAAAGAGCACTTATTCGCCAAGTTCATCTCCGGGCTGAAGTCCTTGTAAACGACATTTTATTGTCCAACTCTCTTCCTCCTACATCAATTGATCCTTTAGAAGTAGATGATGATGAAGTTCCTCGTCCTGCTGATAGTGATTACGATTATGAAAGTGGTGCAGAGGATAATTTCCCGAAAGATGAAGAAGAAGTTCCTTCTAAAGAAGTATCTGCTGGTGTTAATCAGAATGAGAAAGAAATTTCTCCCGAAGAAGTAGTTGCTGGCGATATTCAAGATGCTAATCAAGTAATTGCTGGTGATAATCAAAATGCTAGTCATGACAAAGATCAAAGCCGAAATGAAGGAGAAGTTTGCGAGAATGTTGGTGAAGAACTTCTGTCATCTCCTGCTACTGATATTGATATTGACGCTTGAGATTCTTTTTTAGCTTTGTTTTCTTGAGCTGTCTTATTTTTATTACTTCTGAGAGCTGCATTTTTCAATCGACTTTGGAGTCAACTATTTCTTTTAATATTTTGTTGATAAGAAAGATAATGTTTCTTGTATATCGATTCCCATACTTTCCTTTCATTATCTTTCTTGCGAAAAATACTATATTATAAATGCTTATAATTAGTTTGTTTTATCATATGGTTTTATTTTGCCTTCCTAATTAAAGGTCTTATTATGCCATCTCTTGTCATTGCGACAAAATCGCAGGACGTCCTTGCACTTTCATACAAAAACCCATTGATCTTGTCTTAACTTTTTCTTTTGTATTATGGCCTCTTCAGGAGTGTTGCGACAATATGACAGGCCTAAATATTCTTGTGAAAATAAATCCCCATGATATTGCCGTCTTGCGATGAAATCGCAGGACGTCTTCGCACTTTCATGCGAAAACCCATTGATCTCATCTTAACTTTTTCTTTTGTATTATTGCCTCTTCAGGAATGTTGCACAAATATGACAAGCCTTAATTATCCTTGCGAATAATAAGCCTCATGACATTTGCGTCTTAAGACACTTATCAGTTCCCTAATGGAGGGTGTCGCCCTTATCTTCCCCCTGGTTGCCCCTTCAAGGAGGCGTACTTCTACCATACAAGGTTAGCTCCTCCCATCCAGTCTTAACAACAACCAGTTGTTTTCGCAGCCTCTTATCCCTTTTACCTATAGGTCTTATGGTTACGAGACTGCACCCTAAGTGGGGTTTTCTTCAGGCCGAGTGCAGTATAAGCCAAGACTTGTCAAGAATGGCAAGGACGCTTCAAACGCCCTCAGCACTCTTGACTCAACCGTGTACCTCGGCGCCTTGATCATATGTGCACTCCTTGGGAGAGTCCTTATTACCTTAGTCTCCCAACCTAAGTCATATGCTTAAGTTGAGAATCCAAGGTGCCTCTCCCGGATGGGTTTTTTATTGACCCCAAATCTTCATGACTCAGGTTCCGGTGGCGGTATAGCCTTTCCCTGAGTCATGTAACAGGTACCCCCTAATATGACGTACTTTAGGTCTTACATTTGGGGTGTACGCCATAAAGGTTCTCCCCTTTCTTTTATGTCATTGTTCTTTGCGAAAATTTCGCACATCATGATCTTGTTTTGTCATGAATAATCCTGCAATTATTCTTTCAGAATTCATAACTTCTCAAAGCTTCTTATGGATAATATCTTTTCAAGTACAATCTGTTCCATGGTCTATCTAATCTATGACCAACATCTTTTCCGTCTGGGTCCATTAATCTATAAGCTCCTGTTCCAACTATCTCCTTTATGATGTAAGGTCCATCCCATTTTTTCGCTAATTTTCCACCATTTTATCGCTGATATATTGGTGTTTCTCGCAGAACTAAATCTTCTGGTTGAAATTCACGTATCTTGACACGTTTATTATATTCTCGAGCCAATCTTCGCTGATAATTCTCCATATGTTGTAAAGCTTTTTCTCTTTTTTCTTCTAATTCATCAAGTTTGTTCAGAATTAAACCCGCACTAAGATTTTTCTCCCAAGCTTCTATTTTTGTTGTCGGAATAACAACTTCTGTTGGTAACACCGCTTCAACTCCATATGTTAAAGAAAAAGGTGACATTCCAGTAGCTTCTCTTCTAGTTGTATTATAAGCCCATACTGCATTATGTACTTGTTCACACCATGATCTGTGATGTCCTTATAATTTCTTCTTTAATATATCTGCAATTGTTTTATTTGTTGCTTCTACTTGTCCATTAGCTTGTGGATATAAAGGAGTGGACTTTCCACATTTTATCTTGAATGCATTGAGTAACATTTCTATGTTCTGCCCCTCAAACTGTTTCCCATTATCAGATACCAACTGTGCAGGAATTCCAAATCTGCAAATGATATTTTCGAATATGAATGTAAAGATATCTTTGTCGCGAATATGTTGTACTGCCTTCACTTCTGTCCATTTTGTGAAATAATATGTTGCGACTATTAAGTATCTTTTTTGTCCAGTTCCTGGTAAAAATGGCCCCACAATATCTAAGCCCTATTTTCCAAAGGGCCACACACTGGTTGAAGATGACAATGGCGCTCCTGGTGCATGTATCTTCTTTCCATACCGCTGAAAATCTTTGCAACGTCTTGATATTTGCTTTGCATCTTCATGCATGTATGGCCAGTAATAACCTTGCATTTTTGCTCTATGTGCCAAAGATCTTCCTCCACTATGATTGCCAGCGTCTCCACTATGTAACATTTTCAGCGCCTTTTCTCCTCTCTCGTGTCAAACATCTGAGTGATGGTTCACTAAAAGATTTTCGGTATAACAACCCATCTCTTAATTCATAATTCGTTGCTCGGCTTTTTAATTTGTGTGTTTCCAATCTATTTCTTGGTGTTTCTCCTTTCTCCAAATATGCGTGAAGCTCCATTCTCCAGTCTGCGACATTATTTATTTGTTCTTATTTTTCATTATCTATGACCATCACATCCACATGTTCCTCTTCTTTATTGACTGATGGTGACAGAAGTGTTTGTATTTTTATGCATCTCGCAGTTGGATCTGTCATCATACTTGAGATAAAAGAAAAAGCGTCTGCGAGTCTATTATCCTTTCTTGAAATGTGCCTCCATTTTATTTTTGGGATTTTCGCTGACAATTCCTCAACCAGCTTCTTGTATTTCTTCAGGGATGGTTCATTTGTAGTATACTCTCCTTTTATTTGGCGAATAACTAGCTTCGAATCACTAGTGATCCTGGCGTTTTCTAGTTTCATTTCTATTGGGAATTTTAATGCATGTATCACAGCTTCATATTCTGTTTCATTATTAGTGGATTCAAATTCCAACCTGAATGAAAAATCCATCTTTATTCCTTCTGGCGAAATTAAAATAATTCCAACTCCATTTCCTTCTCCATTTGATGATCCATCTACCAGTATTTCCCATCTATTTGGTTCTGTTAATAAATCTTTTGGATCTCTATGTTCGTCTTCTACATCCAACATTTCTTCTACTGCTTCATCTTCTTCTAAAGGAAATTCTGCCAAGAAATCCGCAACAACTTGTGATTTTGGTGAAGATAAAACTTCATATTTAATATCAAAATGGCCTACTTGTGCATTCCATCTCTCTACCCTTCCTGATCTTTTAGAATTCTTCATCACTGATTCAATTGGTACTTTTGTTAATACCCTTATCTTGTGTGCTTGAAAATATATGCGGAGCTTAAATGATGCATAAACTAATGCTAAGATCAACTTTTCAATTTTTGAGTAATTCTTCTCTACAGTATTAAAAGTTTTGCTAATGTAATAA
The DNA here is from genome assembly GCF_003573695.1 of Papaver somniferum. Taxonomy (NCBI): domain Eukaryota; kingdom Viridiplantae; phylum Streptophyta; class Magnoliopsida; order Ranunculales; family Papaveraceae; genus Papaver; species Papaver somniferum. Next base: position 171,041,161 of record NC_039366.1, read on the forward strand.
ATGGGTTTCTCCACTCCTGCGTCTACTCGCAATAATACAACACTTAATGCATGCGACGTTGTCGCAAGGTAAATCAATAATTCTTCTCCTGGTTCTGCCTTTTGTAAGATAGTTGTATTCATAAGATGTTCTTTGATTCCTTGAAAAGACTTTTCACATTCATCACTCCACTTAAACTTCGCACCCTTCTTGAGTATATCGAAAAAATATTTGCATTTGTCTGATGATCGCGAAATGAATCTCCCCAGCGAAGCTAGAAGCCCATTCAACTTATGTACATCTTTTATTGTTGCTGGCGTTGGCATGTCACGAACTGCTTGCACTTTTTCTGGATCAACCTGTATTCCTTCCTTTGATACAATGTAGCCTAAAATTTTCCCCGATGCAACTCCAATAGTACACTTCTCGGGATTCAATTTAATGTTATACTACCGCATTTGTTCAAAAATCTCCCTCAAGTCTTGTACATGGTCCTTAGCTTCCTTACTCTTTACCAACATGTCATCCACGTATACTTCTAATGTTTTGTGTATCCATTTTGCGAACACCTTCTCTACCATTCTTTGATATGTTGCTCCCGCATTTCGCAAACCAAACGGCATTTTCGTATAACAGTATAAACCCCTAGGAGCAAAGAAAGCAGTATGTTCTTGATCTTCTTCAGCGAGAGAAATTTGGTTATACCCTTTGTACCCATCTAAAGATGATACCCTATCATTTCCTGCTGCAGATTCCACCATTTGAGGAATATCGGGTAACGGAAAACTATCTTTAGGGCAAGCTTTGTTCAAATCAGTGAAATCTATGCAAATCCTGATTCCCTTGTTTTTCTTTGGGACAATGACCATATCCGCTATCCATTCTGGGTATTTAGCTTCTCTTATAATTCCTGCCTCCAACATTTTCTGTAATTCTTCTTCTATTTGGGAATGGTAAGTTGTTGCGATTTTTCTTATTCTTTGTTTAAATGGTCTCACATTTTTGTTAATCTCCAGTCTGTGGCAAGCAATTGTTGGATCTATTCCTGGTATCTCATCCATGTTTCCTGCGAAAATATCTTTATATTATCGCAGTAAGTTGACAGTTCTTTCTTCTTCTTCTATATCCATTTTGGTCCCAATTCTCAACACTAGAGGCTCCTCTTCAGTCCCAACATTTATTTCTTTTGTTGGTTCTGCGACAGTGTAACTGGGTTTAGGTTCTCCCATTGGTGTGGGTTCTTTAATTGCTTTTATGGATCCTTCTCCTTCTTCCGAAATTTCGCTGGGTATTCCTTTGCCTTCTTTCGCCCTTATCATATATACTCTAAATTCTTCTTCCTTCTTTGCTTCCTTTACTAATTTTCTGCGAAATTGTTTCCTTTTTGCTTGTTCTTCATAACTCCTTACTTCAATTTGATGACATAATTTCGCATTATCAACATCTCCTCTGATTTCACCTATTCCACTTGGAGTGGGGAATCTAATACATTGATGCAACGTTGATACCACAGCTTTTATCGCATGTATCCATGATCTTCCTAATAACATATTATATGGCGATTCCATATCCACCATGCACAATGTCACATGTGTTTCTATTTCTCCAAGGGGAATTCGTACCACTATTTCTCCTTTAGGTTTTGTTGTGGATTTTCCAAAGCCGTGAACAAAATATGTTGAATTGGACATTTCTTCATCTTTAAATCCCATTCCCCGAAATGCATGATAAAATATTATATCAACTGAACTTCCTGCATCAATTAAAGTTCTGTTCAACATCCATTCTCCTTTGGATTTTATTGTTGTATCCTTATCATTTCGTGTAATAGGCATTGTGACAACCAATGGAGATGTATGATTCAAATTTTCTTTTGGTATTTCTTCTGCCATGAACACAATTCTTTGCTTTTCCCAATCTTTCAAAGGTGAAGTTTTTTCTATCGCCATAATTTTCTTTCCTTCAAATTTCGTTTATGTATTCTTCCTTTGATGTTTTCATGGAATTCATTAACCAAGCTTTTTTTTATCATATTACACTCCAATTTTTTGCCATTTTCATTAATTCTATTCATCTTTCCTCTAACTGATTCACTGATTTGTTTAATCCCTTTCTTGATTTGAATTTTCTCAATCATCAATCTTCAACTTTCGATCTTCAATCTCCCTATTTCTAGCGCCATTATGTAGTTGCAGGAAATCCTACAATACACCCCTCGTATGATTTTATCGTTGATCAACCTATTTTTAGGTTTACAATCTTAATTTTATTGATTAATTTCTGAATATTCTTACAAGGAAAATAAAGAAATCAAGAATGATCTCTGCTCTCAACTTTCTCTCTCCTATTTACTTATCTTTCACTTCAAAAAAGATCTCTCTCTCCTTTACAACTCGAATGACTATTTATAAGGGAAATACATAATGGATGACAGCTAATCTATCCTTTATTTTCGGATATGGTTTGCGACATTCTTGCAACTTTACAAATGTTGACTGATGAGTGCTAAAAAGTGCATATTTCTATATATTTTTCTTGGCATTTAACTCATCTTTTGTGCATTAATTCTACATTTTATCCCATATTCTGTATTTTCTTTGTTTTCAAGAATAAATATTTTTATTAACTAATTTTGCATTTTTAGGTAATAAATAAAGTTTGGATGAATAGCGGAGCAGAAAAGAGCAGAAAAGTGGTGGAAGCCGATAGGAATCACGCAAGGAAGCCGCGAAGAATGTTGTGCACAAGACCAAAGGCTAGAAAGTGGGCTTAATAAGGAAGAGATTTGTTCTTAAAGAAGAAGTGGGCTCAACATATCCCAAGCCCAAGCTTATTTCCCAAAACTAAACCCATTTTCCAAGCCCAGAACTCCAAAACCCAAACCCATTCTTTTGTAGCCGTCAAATTGGATCCATCTCATCATCCAATGGTCGCTTCATCATCGTGCATCGAAGTCTGAAGCTCCTGCTAAACACTACAGCACCTAACTCCATCTGGAGCCGTCAGCTCAGTTGTATCTCGCAATCCAACGGTCTATCCAAGCTTCATCCCATCGCGCCGTTCATTTAAATCCAAATCTGGTCATCCGATGATTTCCCTCTCGCTGTGCATCAAACTCGCTACACTTGCCTCACACCCTAGCACGAAGCACCTATACCCAACCAAACACTTCCTACATCCCAAAACACTCGAGTCTTCTCCTCCCTCTCAACCTCTCTGTCTGCAACTCCCTCTCCGCCTGCTCTCACTGACACCACCACCATACCCTTCCGCACCACCACCCTGCCATCGCCACTTCCTCCACTGTCACCAAACACCACCTACACGCCGTAGCTACCTCCCCTACCTCTATAGCCATCTAACTCATTGATTTTTCACCACTGAAACCCTAGGTGATAAATCAATAAATTAGGTGAGGCTATAAGACGCAATTGAAGACATGGAGAGGAGCAGAGAAGAGAGAATAGGCATGGGTCGACATCAATTCAGGGATTAGGTGAGTGGACTTTTCAATTCAAAAATTAGGGTTTGCAAGTTAGGGTTTCGAAATTTGGGGATATTTTGTAAAACTATAAAAGGCAACTTATGTGTAGAGAGAAGGGTGTTCTTGGACTAGCCAAGTGACCAATTAGGTTTAATTTCATTTTCTCAACTGTTCAATTTAGGGTTAATTTTAATTTTAATTTTAATTAATTTTCAATTTCTGTTTTATTTCATGTTTAATTCCATGTTCATTTAATTTATGTTCTTATGATTTCTGTCTGTTTCTAATTTCAATTTAGTTTTGTGTTTAATGTTAGTTCACTTTTAGTGTCAACTGTTAGCTTCTCAAATGTTAGGCTTAGTTTACTGTTGTGTGTCAATGCTAGGTTAGAGCCTTAGAGCATTGAGTTGATTGAGCAGTGGGGAGAAACTAGTGCTCACTAGTGACTGTGAGCAAGCTGGTTCTCTTCCCACTCTAGATGAATGCCTAAAGCCATTGCCTTGGCTTTGCTTTTTTTTTTTCCTTTTTTTTACTTCATTGTCAGCTTATCTCCACACTCCTTCCCTTGGCTTGTAGCCTTGGTTTGCAACTATCTCTGTTTTGTTATTACTTGGCTTGCACTGTCACCATTGCTGCTTTCTTTCCTTTCCTACTACTTGCTGTTGCTGTTGCTGCTGCTGAGCACTTGCCCTTTGCACTGCTGCTGCTACTACCTGTTGTGCACTGCTTCTGCTACTGCTGAAGCCCAGATTCATTACAAAAGCCCACTGTGGACTTAATCAAAGCCCAGGTGAAAAGCTAGAGCCCAATTCTCAATTCACAGTCACTGTTAGCCCAAAGCCCAGTTCATTCTTATACAATAAGGCCAAAGCACAAACTCAATCAAAGGCCCAGTTCACTACAAACCCAAAGGCTTCACAGTTAATCTCAAAGCCCATCTTGCTCTTATTGTGAAAACAAAAGTTTCAAAGTTATTCAAAGCCCATTGATATTCAAAACCCTTTGGTACTCAAAGCCCATTAGCAATTTAGGAACCCAAAATAGTTAGAACTCCAAACACACCCAGTCTCTGTGGATCGACCCGTACTTGCACGAGCTACAACCGACGACCGTGCACTTGCGGTATTACTGTAGGCCCGTTTCATTTCGCTTCAATTTTATACACTTTTCCGGGTCCAGAACTTCCTGCATCAATTAAAGTTCTGTTCAACATCCATTCTCCTGTGGATTTTATTGTTGTATCCTTATCATTTCGTGTAATAGGCATTGTGACAACCAATGGAGATGTATGATTCAAATTTTCTTTTGGTATTTCTTCTGCCATAAACACAATTCTTTGCTTTTCCCAATCTTTCAAAGGTGAAGTTTTTTCTACCGCCATAATTTTCTTTCCTTCAAAATTTCGTTTATGTATTCTTCCTTTGATGTTTTCATGGAATTCATTAACCAAGCTTTTTTTTATCATATTACACTCCAATTTTTTGCCATTTTCATTAATTCTATTCATCTTTCCTCTAACTGATTCACTAATTTGTTTAATCCCTTTCTTGATTTGAATTTTCTCAATCATCAATCTTCAACTTTCGATCTTCAATCTCCCTATTTCTAGCGCCATTATGTAGTTGCAGGAAATCCTACAATACACCCCTCGTATGATTTTATCGTTGATCAACCTATTTTTAGGTTTACAATCTTAATTTTATTGATTAATTTCTGAATATTCTTACAAGGAAAATAAAGAAATCAAGAATGATCTCTGCTCTCAACTTTCTCTCTCCTATTTACTTATCTTTCACTTCAAAAAAGATCTCTCTCTCCTTTACAACTCGAATGACTATTTATAAGGGAAATACATAATGGATGACAGCTAATCTATCATTTATTTTCGGATATGGTTTGCGACATTCTCGCAACTTTACAAATGTTGACTTCGCAAGCTTTCTAATTTTCGCAAGACTATCACACCTTTCTCATGATCCTTGCTTATGTCGTTTCTGAAATTGTTATGCGACGCTTTTGTGCAATACCATTGTTAACTTCGCTGAGATATAACTGTTGCGAGATTCTGATCCTACACCTCTCGTGTCAAACATCTGAGTGATGGTCCATTAAAGGATTTTCGGTATAGCAGCCCATCTCTTAATTCATAATTCGTTGCGCGGCTTTTTAACTTGTGCGCTTCCAATATATTTCTTGGTGTTTCTCCTTTCGCCAAATATTCATGAAGTTCTGTTCTCCAATATGCGATATTGTTCGTTTGTTCTTCTTCTTCACCATCTATTATCATCACGTTTACTTCGTCTTCTTCTTTATTGATTGATGGTGACAGAAGTGTTTGTATTTTTATGCATCTCGCAGTTGGATCTGTCATCATGCTTGAGATGAAAGCAAAAGTGTCTGCGTGTCTGTTATCCTTTCTTGAAATGTGCCTCCATTTTATTTTTGAGATTTTCGCTGACAATTCTTCAACGAGCTTCTTGTATTTCTTCAAGGATGGTTCATTTGTAGTGTACTCTCCCTTTATTTGGCGAATAACTAGCTGCGAATCACTAGTGATCCTGGAATTTTCTAGTTTCATTTCTATTGCGAACTTTAAGGCATGTATCACAGCTTCATATTCCGTTTCGTTATTAGTAGATGTGAATTCCAATCTGAATGAAAAAGCCATCTTCACTCCTTCTGGCGAAATTAAAACAATTCCAACTCCATTGCCTTCTCCATTTGGTGATCCATCTACCAATATCTCCCATCTATTTGGTTCTGTTAATAAGTCTTTTGGATCTCCGTGTTCTTCTTCTATGTCCATCATTTCTTCTACCGCTTCATCTTCTTCTAAAGAAAATTCTGCCAAGAAATCTGCAAACAACTTGTGATTTTGGTGAAGACAAAATTTCATATTTAATATCAAAGTGGCCTAATTGTGCATTCCATCTCTCCACTCTTCCTGATCTTTTTGAATTCTTCATCACTGATTCAATTGGTACTTTTGTTAATACCTTTATCTTGTGCGCTTGAAAATATATGCGGAGCTTAAATGATGCATAAACTAATGCTAAGATTAGCTTCTCAATCTTTGAGTAATTCTTCTCGGCAGTATTAAAAGTTTTGCTAATGTAATAGATGGGTTTCTCTACTCCTGCATCTATTCGCAATAACACGGCACTTAATGCATGCGACGTCGTCGCAAGATAGATCAATAATTCTTCTCATAATTCTGCTTTTTGTAAAATAGTTGTATTCATAAGATGTTATTTGATCCATTGAAAATATTTTTCGCATTCATCAGTCCATTTGAATTTCGCACCCTTCTTGAGTATATCGAAAAAATATTTGCATTTGTCTGATGATCGCGAAATGAATCTCCCCAGCGAAGCTAAAAGTCCATTCAACTTATGTACATCTTTTATTATTGCTGGTGTTGGCATGTCACGAACTGCTTGCACTTTTTCTGGATCAACCTGTATTCCTTCCTTTGATACAATGTAGCCTAAAAAATTTCCCGATGCAACTCCAATAGTAGACTTCTCAGGATTCAGTTTAATGTTATACTGCCGCATTTGTTCAAAAATCTCCCTCGGGTCTTGTACATGGTCTTTGGCTTCTTTACTCTTTACTAACATGTCGTCCACGTATACTTCTAACGTTTTGTGTATCCATTTCGCGAACACCTTATCTACCATTCTTTGGTAAGTCGCTCCCGCATTTCGCAAACCAAATGGCATTTTCGTGTAACAATATAAACCTCTAGGGGAGAAGAAAGCAGTATGCTCTTGATCTTCTTCAGCGAGAGGGATCTGGTTATATCCTTTGTACCCATCTAAAGACGATACCCTATCATTTCTCGCTGCGGATTCCACCATTTGAGGAATATCTGGTAACGGAAAACTATCTTTAGGGCAAGCTTTGTTTAAATCAGTGAAATCTATGCAAATCCTTATTCCTTTGTTTTTCTTTGGGACAATGACCATATTCGCTATCCACTCTGGGTACTTAGATTCTCTTATGATTCCTGCATCAAGCATTTTCTGTAGTTCTTCTTCTATTTGGGAATGGTAAGCTGTTACGATTTTTCTTATTCTTTGTTTAAATGGTCTCACATTCTTGTTAATCTCCAACTTGTGACATGCAATTGATGGATCTATTCCCGGTATCTCATCCATGCTCCCTGCGAAAACGTCTTTATATTCTCGCAAAAGGTTAACAGTTCTTTCTTCTTCTTCTACATCCATCTTGGTTCCAATTCTCAATATTATAGGTTCTTCTATAGTCCCAACGTTTACTTCTTTTGTTGGTTCTGCGCCAGTGTAACTGGACTTGGGTTCTCCCATTGGTGTTGGTTCTTTTATTGTTTTCACAGGTACTTCTCCTTCTTCCGAAATTTCGCTGGGTATTCCCCTGCCTTCTTTTTCCCTTATTGTGTATACTCTAAATTCTTCTTCTTTCTTTGCCTCCTTTGCCAACTTTCTGCGAAATTTTTTCTCTTTTCCTCGTCCTTCATAATGCTTTACTTCAATTTGATGACATAATTTCGCATTGTCAACATCTCCTCTGATTTCACCTATTCCATTGGGTGTGGGGAATTTAATACATTGATGCAACGTTGATACTACAGCTTTTATTGCATGTATCCATGGTCTTCCTAGCAACATATTATATGGCAATTCCATATCCACCACGCATAGTGTCACGTGTGTTTCGATCTCTCCTAGTGGAATTCGTACCACTATTTGTCCTTTAGGTTTTGTTGTGGATTTTCCAAAGCCATGAACAAGATATGTTGAACTGGACATTTCTTCATCTTTAAATCCCATTCCCTTGAACGCATGATAAAATATTATATCTACTGAACTTCCTGTATCGAATAAAGTTCTGTTCAATATCCATTCTTCCGTGGATTTTGTTGTGGTCCCCTTCTCTTTTAGCGTAATAGGCACTGTAATAACCAATGGAGATGTGTGGTTCAAATTTTCTTTTGGTATTTCTGCCGCCATGAACGTGATTTTTTGTTTTTCCCAATCTTTCAAGGGTGATGTCTTTTCTACCGCCATAACCTTCCTTCCTTCAAAATTTCGTTTATGTATTCTTCCTTTGATGTTTTCACGGAATTCATTAACCATTGTTTTTGTTATCATATTACACTCCAATCTTTTGTCATCTTCATTGACTCTAATCATTCTTCTTTTAACTGGTTCACTGATTTGTTTAATCATTTTCTTGATTTGAATAATCTCAACAACAATCTTCAACTTTCGATCTTCATCCTTCCTTTTTCTAGCGTCATTATGTAGTTGCAGGAAATCCTACACTACACCTCTCGTATGATTTCATTAACATTCAGCTCATTTTAGATTAACAACCTTAATTTTATTGATGATTCTTTGAACAATCTTACAAGAAAAGATAAAGAAATCAAGAATAACCACTGCTCTAGATTTTCTCTCTCCTATTTACTTGCTTCTCACCCAGAAAAAGATCTCTCCCTTTCCTTTACAACTGAACAACTATTTATAGGGAAGTACATAGTGGATGACAGCTAATCTGTCCTTTATTTTCGGATATGTCTTGCGACATTCTCACATACTTACAAATGTTATTCTCGCAAACTCTCTAATTTTCGCAGGACCATCACATTTTTCTCATGATTTTAGCTGTCGGCGTTTATTATGTCATTTCTGAAATTATTTTGCGACGTTGTTGTGTTGTGTTGTGTTGTTGATAGTTTCGCTGAGACATTATTGCTGCGAGATTCTGATCCTACACGTTTGTGGTGAAAATTTGAGGGAATTTGGGAGTAATTGGTGTGAGAAATGGGTGAACGTTGTGTTTCATGGTTAAATGTGAAGATTTGATTCTTAATGTACTGATCATTATCTTCAGTTCTTTGTATTCGACCTATAATTGTTTGTTTTTCGTGTAGATGAGTGGCGTATACTGTTAAAGACTGTTGATTAAAAGAGTCGCCATTCGCCACACGGGTAAAAAATTTGGAGCAAAGTTGTAGTCCGCCACTCAACTTACCAAGTACTCGTATAAATACCTCTTCTGCTTTAGGTACATCTACTTTCAATATCTTTTGTTTGGCATTTGATACAGGATTGTCTTGTAACATGGGGTCTTTATTGCATGTCAATTTCGTTATCACACAGAACATCAAACACGTCTCCAACAAACATTCTCAGGCTTTTTCACCAGTATTTGCAGCAATCGGTGAAATAATTTTAATGTTACTTGCATAGATGCCTCTTAAAATGGTTTTGCTTATGCTGAAATATCTTATGTAAAAATAACTGAATATTCTTCCTCAAGATGGTAATGATATTGTTTCTTGGTTTATCAGGTCAGTGACTCTTGATTATAATTTATTGTTTCATCCAACATCACATCTGGTGAAGGACGTGACTGTCTTCCTTGAATGTAGTTGTCATTCCAAGTACAAATACTCCTCTCATCTCCTACAATCCAGAATCTGAATATGAACACTAACTGAATACTTTGCCACACCATGGTGGAGTTTTTCTCTTTTTTGCATCCAAACCAGAAGTATTAATACTTTGATTTCATTTGATGCAATTTCAAGGAACATTTTAGTTCATTTTATAATTTTCAAAAAAGGTAACACTTGATTCTCCGTAGTTTTCACTTCATGAGTTTGAATTTTATCACAGGTTCTTGATTCTGCAGAACTTGTGCGAGGAGGAGTTGCCCCTAAGGGCTTTGTTATTGCCAGTAATTAAACTGCAGTTAGTATTGCAACCTTGGCTCCTTCTTATTGGTGAAAATTCCATGTGGTTGTTCCATATATTGCTGCTACGAAGAAGGTATTTATGCCCATAGTCCTAGTTTGAGATACTTGTAGCATCATATTGCATACTTGGTGCTTCAAATGAGTTAAAATTCACTTGAACCTTAAGGCAAGTGCCTAACTCCAGCTGTTTTGAGGCCCTTTTTTCTGCTGTACTTAGCCATGTTTCTGCAATTGGAGCGTTCGAAGTATCAATATCGAAATAGGATAACAAATATATTAAATGTTGTGAACTGCACTTGGGTGTTGATTCTAGCTCTATTTTCTTTTGGATAAATTAAATGGAAAGACAGTTAAAACATTGACATGACAATTACAAAAATAGAACAATAGGATTAGCCAATCATGACAGAATTGTCTCGAACTCTATATTCCAAACTTTATGTAGTTAAGTTTTGACTTTCATGGCTGTAGTTGTTGTGACGTTCTTAGTTCAATCCAAAAACCATAATTAGGCATAAGAATTGTCGTCTTTGCACAATTCTCTTCGTCATGTGGCTAGTTTCCAGATTATTTTTGTCCCAGATCTTCATTTTGTTGCACTGTAGTTCAATTCCCCACAACGAGATGGTATTTCATAAACTAGCAGATCGAAACAAGTTGATAATATGGATGAATATGAGAGTTCTGGTTGAGTGCTTCCTTATAACGTCGCAGCTGCTAAAACACTAGAAACTGGTCCTTCAGATGCAATTTATTCATGTGGTATTACTTTATTGACCACAGTCCTCATTGAATACCATTTCTAAGTTTGATTATGCATGACATATTCTTCTTTTGAACTCTAATACTCATTCAGATTTGATGAAAGTTTTGTTTTAGTTATATGGATTTTATTTTGTGATCTTATTATTTGAGGAGTGAAAAAATTCCTTTCAGCTGTTACCTCGGTTTTTTAGGACGAGGTTGATGGGAATCATTCTGCATTTTGCAAAATATGTGTTGTATGCTTTACGCTTAATCTTATTCTTATGTTTTGAGAATATTTGTGTGTAGTTTTCTTCATTTTAGTTTTTTGTTTACTTGGTTTGGGTTGTGCTTCCAGGCATTGCTATGGATTCTGGTGTCAGAAGTACTTCTCGTCCAACTGTTGAACTCGCTGGCCCTTTTTAATTATTGATTCAAACGTCTGATAAACACCTGGAACTTGATAATTTTAATCTTGAGAAGTACATGTTCTAATGATTTGTGGGGCTTGGGATGGCACTAGAAATGTTTGGATTCTGTAAACATCGAGTTTATACCTTATCTTGGATATTTTTTCACTGTTGGCATTCTTATGTTTACGATAGGTTTTTTTTATTTTTTTCAGTTTCTTATGTTTAAGTGGGATTACACCTTGTAAGAAACCTCATCTATTAATAAAATATGAAATTTATTTTGAATCAATAGTTTAAATATGAAGAGACGAAGGATTTGTGTAAGGGGGAATATTGTGAAGGTAGTAAAAGTTCAGAGAAGAGGAAGACAAGAAGCTTGGAGGAAAAGAAGAAGAAAAGGCAGGAATATGAAGAGAAGCAGTATAAGCAGTATCTGGCACAGAAGACCTACAATCCTCGGAAATTTGCAAAGACAATATCAGAGCTATTAAATGTTGATTCAGATAGGGAAGAAATTGAGGGTTTAGATGTTGATGGAAATCCTGTAATATCTGATTCTCCAGTGCTTTGTAGTGATGTTGGAGATAACATTGGAGGTGCAGAGGAAGAAGATGAGGATGAAGATCTCCAGGGTCCTTACACCACTTCTGATGAGGATGATGGAACCGCTCCTTACTACATGTTCGATGAATTGGACTATGAAAGTGAGGAGGAATCTGATGCAGATTCAGATCAGTCATCCCTATAGTACCATTAATTCCTCTAGAACTAGGATGTTTTGACATTCTTGTGCATCTTCGTGAAAATTTGTGAGGAAATTGATGGTATTTGAAGTCACTAAAGAAGTGTCTGGAGAATGGGATTCGATATCTGACATCTGGTGGTAAGATCTTTTGTGGTGCTTTTCTTGTGTTGTGTTTGGGTTACTTTTTTTGCGAATCATAGTATGGGTACGAAACTTTGAAGATGGATGAAGTTTGTACTGAGAAGCAATTTGTGGAGTTGATGTGGTAATGAATTGTGGAGTTGTTGTGGTAATCTGATTTTATATGGAAGCAAGAAGTGAATGGTTACGACCTTGATTTTCAGATGTACAAAGGGTCTGTAAAGAAATTGCAGGATTTTCAGTGTTTTAAGATTTGCTATTTTGCTTGTTTCTGTTTCCTTTGTGTGTAATCAAACTGGTAATGTTCTTATAAAAACTGGTGGTTTTCTTGGTATTTGAGATGTGTCTTTTGTTGATTTGATGGTAGTTAGATCCGTTTACAAATTTGATAGTATTTCTGGTTCCAATATATTTAGAGAGGAGAGTATTGGTATGCAGAGATGTAAGAATTGATATGAAGAGTTCAAAAATTCCGATGAGTATTAGGTGAATGTAGGTGATTTATTTGAGCTTGAGTTTACAGGGATTGAAGTTGAATTGCATATGGAGAATTTACTAGACGTCACCGTGACGGAGCAGAGCTCAAGAGACCTAAAACCTAAATAGTTTAAGCATTTAAAGCACTAAAATGTGGAGCAGTTGAACCAGTTTAGTTTTTTCAGAACACTAATTTTATACATCTAAAGATGGACAGCTTGGTGGATTGATACGTTACCTAACTCTTTCGAGGTCATGCGTTCGAATATGGGCAAAAGCTTTTTATTAATTTTTTCAAAACGAACTTTTTAGCCACGCAATAAAACCGGCGTGTCTATAGAACGCACACTACGGACACACATATAATAGCGTGTCCAAAAAAGGAACTTTTTGACCACACTTTGAATTTGGCGTGTTTATTAAAACGTTGAGTAGTTGAACCAGTTTAGTTTTTTCAAAACACTAATTTTAAACATCTAAAGATGGGCAGCTTGGTGGATTGATACTTTACCTAACTCCTTCGAGGTCATGCGTTCGAATATGGGAAAAAGATTTTTATTAATTTTTTCAAAACGAACTTTAAATCATACATTATGGACACGCATATACTTGCGTGTCAATCAATCGTACACTATGGACACGCATATACTGGCGTGTCTAATGAACCAACTTTAAAACCACACCTTAAATGGCGTGACTAACCTTTTGGACACGCCACAACTACCTAGTGTGGCCGTAGATTGGTCTACAAACACGCCCAACCAAAAATTTAAAGTTAATGTGACTAAACGGTTGGTATTTTGACACGCTACTAGCCCTGGCGTGGCTGAAAGCACTTCTATTAACACACCCATTGAACATGGCGTGTCTATAGGGTAGAAGTATACCCTATAGACACGCCAAAACCAAAAAGGCGTGACAGGAAAATTTATATCTAGCGTGGTTAAAGGCCATTTCTGTACTAGTGAATTCTCCGTGCATTACTGATACTAAGTACCCGGGAGTGGAACTCAATATAAAGGATTTCTCCCCGTCACTCAAACCGGCACCAGTTTTCAATATGACATTTTCTTCAGCAGTATTGAAAGTGATCAATTGTGAGAAGAGAGGAGGAACCGATACCCAGGGACGGAAGTTGAACTCGGATTCGATGTCTAAAATGTCAGTGAGGCATATCTTGTATTGTGGCTGCTTTGTAGACCAACGCATGATCCTGACATTATTTGTCTCGAGGAAAGCATGACGAGTATCAACATTGGGTCCTTGTAAGACGCTACGAGGAATTGGGGCATAACTCTCAATATGCTCCCACATCAAAGCTTGGAGAAACATAGTATTAGCATATGTTTCGACTTTCATGAAGCCGTTGGAGATACTGGAGTCTATAACCAAGGAGTCTAAATTGGAAAATAGTGAACCCAAAAATAGACTACCAATGGGAAGTTTCTCACCTTTAGCCATCTTTATGGCGAAAGGAATCACAAATGGCTTCAAAAAATATCCACTATCTTCGAGAATGTCTCTGGAGAGCTACAAGCATAAGAAAGCAGCAATGGTTAAGGTACCATCAACAGGTTCTTCAGGAACTCCATCTCTTGGCCACCAGTATCTCAACCATTGAGCATAGAAAATTTTGGGAGACTCGTTGAATTTGTGCATTTTAGCTTCCAATACGTTAGATATTGCATTCTCCTCTGCTGAGAGCTCTTCAGGAAAATTTCCAGTAATTGGAAGATGCAACAAAGCGACTACGTCTTCTAAAGTAATGGTAAATTCTCCTCATCTTCATATGAAAGTATGAGTAGGAATGCACCAACGAGCAAGTAAAGCCACGATACCTGGTATATCATGATTAATGATTAAATCCCCAGCGGCTTGAATAGCTCGTGTCACCTGTGCACGATCCAGCATGGTCCTTACACGACTATGACCCAGCATATGTCTCTCCCATCCAGAGAAATGTGTCAGAGGCTTCCGGGAAAGTTTGAGCTCCACATGTGAAGCCAAATAATGTCTCCCTTGCAAACAAAACCGAGTTATTGCTGAAGGAGATACCAACTTGTTCTGAGTAGTGCTCCTGAGATTTATAAGTAGTCGAAACGAGGATCCTAAGGGACGTTTTTTCAGGCCTATACAGATACACAAAGAATTTGTCCTCAATATTTGGAATGTTCTTAGTTTTGAGAGTTTCCTCTTTCTCCTGAGAAGTCTTAGAATCATCATTTCTGGAGGAATCATCATCTATGGAAGACGCGTCTGTAGAAACATCCTCTCTAGAAGTGTGCTCTCTAGAAACATCATCTTCAGAAGCGCTACCACGGGACTGAGTCATCTTTGCAAAGTTGCTGTGACATCCATACACGAATTTCATCAACACAATGGAATTAAAGCAACGGAATAATTATGATGCTCACATCAGCGTCTACAAAATGGTAATCCTCAACTCTTACCTATTATTTATGTTTCACGAACTTAGTGATAACAACGTAGAACTTTGAAAACTTGCTTGCTTCTTCAAACCTGCAAAAGCGAGCAAAACCTATCACTGACTTTTCACGAAACTATGAATAATTCACATAACCCTTCATGTGAACATGCACTGATTTTCTGTGTACATACACTACGAATTCATGAAAATATTGTTTGCTTCCAAAAATTATTCATAAACCAAAATTTAATTTTTCAAATAAAACGTGAATAAGTCACGTAATTTTTTTAATTTTTTTTCCATGAGCTGATAACTCACGTAAATTGTAAAAAAAAAACTTATTTTGCTCAAACGAGCAATTATTTATGAAACGAAGATCTTTTCCGTTTTTACAAAGGTCCATTTATTCCAAATAAAATTTTGAAAGTTCACAAACAAAATTTTATCATGAAGCGCATGTCTATTTCAAAAATATCTTAGGGTTATTGTTTATTACTTTAACTACGAACTACGTACGAACTTAGTGTGAAAGTTCATGCTTTGAAAACAAATTTGGATTTTCATGAAACCTCATAAACAAAAAAATTTCTACTGCAATTAGACCATGTCTATTCAATAATATATGTATCTCTTTCATATTAGGGATTATTGCTCGTTTCTTAAACTAACGAACGAACGGGCGTCCGTTTTCAAAAATAATTTCTTCATGAAACCCACACATGCATGCTTACATAAAATTTTGTTCTGAACAACTCATGGAAAACTCATGAAATCACAGGAAAAAAAATCCGCTTATCTAAAAAAAACGACCGGAGTTGGCCGGAATTCCGTCGGACGGTGATGGCGACACGGTCGGCTCTGGCGAAAGAAAAAATCTCTCCTAATTTGACCGAGCGTGAGAGGGTGAGGAAGATCTGGTCGGTCAATCACTAATTATTTTTTTTAGGGTTCTTCCGTTTTATATTAATTTTATTTCCAAAACCTAATAAAACATGGGTTTCGTTTTTTGGGCTCGGGCCCGTAAATTCTAAACCGACCAAAATTGGACTTTTGACCAACCAAATCAGCAGTGCTTCATCTCTCTGGCTCACGAGATGACACTCTATCTTTCTAACATGGTCCTTACCTGATTATTTGCTCATACATGACACCATTGGAGCAAATCGAGGATTCTGAGAATACCTTTGTGCGACCGAGTTCAACCACTGATCTCGCCAACTGAAAATCACCATCTAATGCTTACTGCGGAACATGACTGTCCCTCACTAAGTAGGGGACTTAATGTAGATGGTGGATTTTCGACAAAGGTCAAAATCGTAAAATCATGATACTGCATGTTTCTGACACGACTTCAGGCATGTGATGATTCATATTTTACGAGCCGTGATAAATATGTTTCTCTAAAGGCCTCCACTAGCCGAGCGTTCGATGCCTCGAATTTCATCATTCCTCTATATAGAATAACATAATTGGGCGGTTCTCCGTAAGATTGAGAGCAATAACGCCTTCAGGACGTCGGTGACTCGTTGTTCCCTGACTACATAGAGAGCCCCACCTCTACATCGAAGAACAATTGGGCGGTTCTCCGTAAGATTGAGAGAAATAACGCCTTTAGGACGTCGGTGACACTCGATGTTCCCTGACTATGTAGAGAGACCTTGTATAGATCCAAGCGGTTCTTGAAAAAACGGGGGTCTAACAACACCACCCAATATTTCGCTTAGCAATCTGTATGGACTAACTCCGAAATAATTTCTAAAGAATCAACTAGACAGTCAGACTCAATCTAGGTAAAAGTATCTCAAGGAGTTAATATCTCTCTCTTGATTTGATTTACTTAAGCTAATAGAAATCAGCGAGTCCTAATCAAATACAAGGAATAACTCGGATGGTACCAAATACCAATATCCGAGGATCAATCAATGACAATCAACAACCAAAGGTTGGATTACTCTAATTGATGATCTAACGCACAACCCGTATTATTTCAATTATAAAGATAAAACAATATAATGCGGAAATTGAAATAACAGGGACACCAGAAATTTTGTTAACGAGGAAACCGCAAATGCAGAAAAACCCCGGGACCTAGTCCAGATTGAACACACACGGTATTAAGCCGCTACAGACACTAGCCTACTCCAAATTAACATCGGTCTGGACTATAGTTGAACCCCCAATCAATCTCACACTGATCCAAGGTACAGTTATGCTCCTACGCCTCTGATCCCAGCAGGATACTGCGCACTTGATTCCCTTAGCTGATCTCACCCACAACTAAGAGTTGCTACTACCCAAAGTCGAAGACTTTAATAAACAAATTTGTATCACACAGAAAAGTCTACGATAATAGATAAATCCGTCTCCCACGAATATACCTTCCGTCTTTTGATAAATCAAGGTGAACATGAACCAATCAATAATACCAGACTTATATTCCCGAAGAACAGCTTAGCATTATCAATCACCTCACAATAATCTTAATCGACGCAGCGAAAAAAGATATTGCGGAATCACAAATGATGAGACGAAGTTTGTTTGTGATTACTTTTATATCTTGCCTATCGGAGATATAAAATCTCGAGCCAATTATTACAATCGTACTTGTAACGATAGAAGATGCAAGATCAGATCACACAACTACGATAAAGTAGTATCGGTCTGGCTTCACAATCCCAATGAAGTCTTTAAGTCGTTAACCTGATTTTAAAGAAGAAAATCAAAGGTTAATGGAGATCGACTCTAGCGGTCGCACTAGTAGCACACAGACGTGTGGGGATTAGTTTTGCACAATGCTAGATGTCTCCTTTATATAGCCTTCAAATCAGGGTTTTGCCTTAGTTACAAAATAATACTTATTCACTGTTAGATGAAAACCTGATTTAGATTCAAGCTAATATTTCTCAACTGTTAGATCAAAAACTTAGCTTGTCACACACACTTGGATAGACGTTTATTGGGTTCGTGAAAACCATGCCCAATCGTGTACGTGTATGTTGTTTCAACATAGTAACCCAAAAGGTTAACCATATGAGCATTTCATATTAACCTTGTTCTTCTTCACCATAAGTAGTTCAATTGACTCAAATGAACTAGTTAAAGAGTTGTTCAATTGCTATGAGATCTTATGTAACTACACAAGACACAATTGAAACAAAGATAATTCGATTCGATTGAATCGGCTCATGAACAATATAGCCACGGTTTGCATAGGGCATTCCTTAGTAATTTAATGTTTCATGTTCAGAGCACATCTTTAGATCATAACCTCTTAAGTTCACAAACAAGTTCGCGGATTTAAGTAAATCGGTTGAGTTTTCCAAACTCAGCAGAAATTCTCGGAAAGAGAAATTCCGCCAGTTCGCGGACTGAGTTCCCGGACTTAGCACACAAACGAGTTTTGGAAAATACAACAGAAATACTCGGTCGAGAACTTCCGACAGTTCGCGGACTAAGTCTGCAGACTGGGTTAGCGGACTTGGCAAGCCAATTCCACAATCCTCCCGATTTCTCTTGATAAACAAAATTCAAAAACTTTGGTTCAAAGAATACATGGTTATGTAATCTAAACTCTCATTTCAATCATTGAGACATTCTCAGAGGACGCTACGTAGCCGTTATTCACAGACCGATTAACGTCAGAGCAATTCTCAAAGTGATTGAAACTTTTCATGACTTTCGTCACTAGGTGAAGATAAACTTGATCAAAGAGAAACGCTTTACCAACACACGATTTCGAGATAAAAGATAAGCAATGAATGCTCAGCTCGAAATGTCAAATGTGTATGATCTAGTCTATATAGCATACGACTTTTGTCACATAAGAAGTAGGAGATAGAAGAGATAGACTTTTGAGTGATAGATAAATTCAAGTCTCCACATACCTTTTTGTTGATGAAGTTACACGGTTCCTTGTATAGATCTTCGTCAATCTATGATGAATCACCATGAAGTCCTTGAGCTCAACTCCACTTTTCTATCATAGTCCGAGACTTAGTTATGTAGGCTAGAAATCAAGACTTATAGTTTTGATCACTAACATTGATAAACATGCTTGAGATAGCAACGCATGCGAGGTTGACCGAGATATGCTCTAACAATCTCCCCCTTTGTCAATTTTAGTGACAAAACTATTAATACATATGGAATACAAAAAAGATAAACTTTAGTGGCTCCTATTCCGTAGTCTAATCTTCAACGTTCCTTGAAATCTTCGTCCTTCCAAGTACTCCAATGATCCCAAAGGTTGTAAGTTTAGCACCATCGTTGTTGAAGATCCGTAGCTATAACAATGAGAAAAATCGAGATTCTCGATCATTATTATACAGTGTCATAGTATTATTATATAACATCAAAGTCCAATTGTATCACGACTTTAACAATAATACTACGGTGATATGTATCACTCCCCCTTAGTCAATACTCCATCTCGATCATGGAA
This sequence comes from Papaver somniferum, assembly GCF_003573695.1. NCBI lineage: Eukaryota > Viridiplantae > Streptophyta > Magnoliopsida > Ranunculales > Papaveraceae > Papaver > Papaver somniferum. The sequence goes on from NC_039366.1 coordinate 171,060,758, forward strand.
ACACTCCCCCTAACAGAATGATCCGAAAACCATATGTATTTGTAGTGTGAACTACAATATTTCTCCCCTTTATTGGCAAAAGTAAAGAATTGGATCATAATGAAATTTCCACAAGAGACATTTCATGACCAAAAGAAAAATACATACCAACTTAATTTAGATGCAATCTAATAGCCGAAGCTAACAGCATTCATCAAGGAGGTTTAAGATACAAGATAACCCCTATAAAATTCCACAACCGCACTCCCCGCAAGATATTACCATTAAGCACAAGTTCAAAAGAACTCTCCCCCATTTGATGTCATTACCGAGAGAACAACAAGAGCGACCTTAATTTCGAAAGAAAAGAAGGATTTTTTATTGGACACCAAAAACCATAGGAATGATTTTCTATATCCAAAGCTCAACCAAATTAACCACAAGTAAACCCATGATTAATTCAATTGGAATACGCAACTAAATCAAACCACAAAAGTGATCAATTTAATTGAAAGTGCTCAACATAAGTAAACTCACGGAGCTACGACTAAGTCAATCACACGGAGATGACTAACTTAATAGTTCAAATATTCAACATAAGGAAAACCTTACGGAATATATGACTACATTAACCAAAGAATATGATAGTGTAGCCTTTCATATACTCAACACAAGAAGTTGTGGAATATATGAAAACTCAACTAGATTAATTACAAGAGAACCTACAATTAATTTAATTGGAATACAAACAACCAAACTAATCATCGAAGTAATCAATTTAATTATTTTAGGCTCAACATAAGAGAACTTATGGAACCCCGTCTAAGTTCATCATAGAATATGACAACCTTAACCGTACATGTACTCAACATAAGAAAGAAGACTTATGGAGTACTAACTAAATAACCAAACTAGTTGATTAATTTAGTTCCTAATGCTCGACAAATAGCATCTTATGGAACAACCAACAAAGCCAAGGTAAATCGACTTAGTTGTAAGGTGCTCAACATAAGACACACAATGGAGCCTTCACGGTAAAACATAATAAAATGAATCAATGAAGATCAATACCGTGGATAACATACAAGGATCTATTCTATTTTCCATCATAACGACATAATAGACTTTATCCTTGTTGAACAAAAGATTTTATCCTATTTTCCATCAAATACATGATTGCATAGGTATAACTTTTGTATATGTCAAAAGTCCATTCGTCCTTTCATCAATACGAATACCGATTCATGAACGACTTTATTTTTGACATCTCAAGTTCACGAGCGTAAACAATACATATCCCATAAAAATATTGCAATATCACAAACCATTAAAATACTGCAATAAACATCATCCTCCAAATATTTTTAGAATTTAATACCAATAAACCTAAAAAATAACATAAGAAGATGAAAACAAACATAGATATGTGTAGTTACAATCATCGCTATTCAAAGCACTAGTTATGCTTCCAACTAATCCAAAAAGAAGACATACTAGGAATTTATACCTCTTATTTATCATTTCACTTACCTTGAATATTCTTCTCGTATTCCCTATATTCTTCAAGCTCCTCTTCGATTAGGTCAATCCTTGATTCAAGACTATCCATTTTCTCCTCTTATCAATCGAATCGAATCATCTTTGAGGGAAATAGAACTGTCCATACATCACTTTCTTTACTTGAAAGACCAGAGGAGGACATGATAGAGAGGATAAAATGAGAGTGCTGAAGACTTAGAGCCTTTTAAAAGGAATACAGGTGTAGAATTCCCAGAAACACCCTTTTTACCAAATCCTAACAGAAGTTGGTTATCAAAAAAAATTGAAGCCGTTCACGAACAGGACCTAAAAAAGCACAAAAAAATAAATATGTTACAGTCCCCTCGTATATTATGATTCTTGTATAAGAGGAAGAGAACAAAAGAATCATTTTTCAACAAGATTACTGAGAATAAGGCCTCCAATCCAAGATTGGACTGGGATAATCTTTGCAAAGAGAGAAACCACCCATTTCACTAGGTTTCTGCTTATCCATTGTGATCATAGTTTTAGAAAACTTGACTGCAGATCTTTGCAAATTCTGCACCGTTTTTGAAAACACCTTTTGATGAAGGATAAACTTCCTTTTTGTGTTCAGCATACTATGGTTAGGCAGGAAGGACTGTTTTTGATTTGACGTGCTAAGATGATCTTGAGGTGAACTCAACTGAACGGAGTGATTTGGTAGACTCTTTTCCGATAAACTCCTGGAGTTCAACATAAAATCAGGAGAGGTTTGCTGATCCAACACACGCGGACATGTCACGAAAGAATCATGAGAAAGATTTTCAGCAAAAAGACTGAGAGAGAAATCATAGATTTCCTCAGGACAATAATCAAGAGTATTCATCCATGCTTTAGTTAACTCTCTTATCTCCATTTCAGGATTTTTCGAAGAGGCTTGAACACACATAAGACCAGTTTCATTAGTACGGCTCGTCTTGGTATTCTTATCCTTTATATTGACTAACGAAGTTTCCTTTTGAGACTTTCTTTTACTACGTCTGAGGATCTTCTTAAGTTTTTATATAAACAAAGACAACGTAGAAATAAAGCAATTCTCATTTTTCTCTTTCGTCAATTTTGGATGACAAGATTTATGATCAGGAGAGGTGACACGGTTGCCAAGCAAATGATGATCATCTCTTGCCATATATTCGCGATCGAAAATTCTAATTTTTCCGACCAGTGTGTTTCGTGAAAGAGTATTAAGGTTATTTCTTTCAACGATGGCATGTCTTTTAGATTTGTATCTGGATGGCAGTGATCGAAGGATTTTCATCACAATTTCCTTTTCAGGAATTGTCCTACCCAATGCACATGATGCATTAACAATTTCAGACAGTTTGTGATAAAAATCGTCGAACAAATCTTCTTCTGCCATAGAAAGGTCTTCCCATTCGGAATTAAGGTTTTGAAGCCTAGCTTCCTTTTCACTGGGATTACCATCAAATACGCTTTATAAAGTATCCCAGGCTTCTTTAGACGTAGTGCATGAGATCACATGATGTCTAAGGTTTGGGGAAACAACATGTAGGATGGCATTCAACCCGTCGGAGTTTTGCCTTGCAGCAACTAACTCGGCAGTATTGTACATACATAAATATTTTGGTACAACAACATCTCTTTCCATAACAACGGGAGTCTCATAGCCATTCACAACACATATCCATGATTGGAAGTCACATGACTGAAGAAAAGTGCGCATAGCAACTTTCCACCATAGATAGTTTGAGCCATCGAGGACTGGTGGTACGTTAATAGAGATAGCACTTCTGTCCAAAGAGTCAGATCGCTACAAACACAGACTTGTTAGGTCCTTAACGTGTTTGCTTGCTCTGATACCAATTGAAAAAGCGGGGGTCTAACAACACCGCCCAATATTTCGATTAGCAATCTGTATGGACTAACTACGAAATACTTTGCTAGAGAATCAACTAGACAGTCAGACTCGATATAGATAAAAGTATCTCAAGGGATTAATATCTCTCTCTTGATTTGATTTTTACTCAAGCTAAAAACAATAGCGAGTCTTTATCAAATACAAGGAATACTTGGACGGTACCAAAGACCAATGTCCAGGGATCAATCAATATCAATCAACAACCAAAGGTTG
>NC_039366.1:171064401-171064769 GCF_003573695.1 Papaver somniferum
AGTTCAAATATTCAACATAAGGAAAACCTTACGGAATATATGACTACATTAACCAAAGAATATGATAGTGTAGCCTTTCATATACTCAACACAAGAAGTTGTGGAATATATGAAAACTCAACTAGATTAATTACAAGAGAACCTACAATTAATTTAATTGGAATACAAACAACCAAACTAATCATCGAAGTAATCAATTTAATTATTTTAGGCTCAACATAAGAGAACTTATGGAACCCCGTCTAAGTTCATCATAGAATATGACAACCTTAACCGTACATGTACTCAACATAAGAAAGAAGACTTATGGAGTACTAACTAAATAACCAAACTAGTTGATTAATTTAGTTCCTAATGCTCGACAAATA